>NW_027271972.1:230000-362500 GCF_040938485.1 Diadema antillarum | reverse complement strand
GAGATATCTCAGGGTTAATGTTCTATCAACGACCCGGGGGGGGGGGGGGTAGCTACCTTCGAGGATAAGCTTCGTCGTGTGAACGCGCGTCGTAGTTAGGGGGCTAGAGCTTATCCTCCAAGATAGCTATCCTTGAGGTTACGAGTGCACCGTCTGAACGTAACTACATTCCTGCCATCATCATCGTCACCATTTTCCTCATTGTCGTCAATGTTTTACTATGAATTCATTTTTCACTCGCATCTTTGTAACAAACGCAACTGTGTTGTTTCAACTAAGATGCAAATGAGCATACGCACCCCCTCGAATATGAGATATTCTCGTTGAACATTAAATGGGTAATTTGATTGCACTGGTTAGGCAGTCAATCGTTGCTTCGGTAGAATTCGTTGAAGCTACATTTCTGATGTGATGAATCGCATCTGTATATCCCTGATGCCTATGCGTGACGAGCTGTAATTTGCAATGGTCCATAGCATTGATTCCATTTCTTTGGGGAAAAGACTTGCATAATACATGTATTACATTCAATACTTTCAGTCGTTCGTTGCGCATCTTCTGAAGGATTATGTCAAACGACAAATCTGAATTACTTCAGACTGGAACAAAAAAAGGGAAAAAATCACAGCCAAGGAAAATTTTTTTCCTAAGCCGAATATACACGGTGTGTCAATGTTTGAACTACATCATTTTCATTTTGACAGAACGTGCGGATGTTCTCGCGTCTGTTGTTTGTGCGTGCCCGTGTGGGACCGTGTGTTGCATTGCTATTCATCTGAGTGACGTAAGGGGCGAATGGAACGGCCTATTCGCGGCGGGCAGGCAAGGGAGTGGGTGCTAGCGATGGGTTTGCTCGGGTGGTAAGGATGTGTCATTTGTCCAAATTCTTGAAACATTGAGGCATGTAATAATGCGCAACCTAGAATTGGTTCCTCTCCAGCCGGTATAAACAAACATTTTGATATTATTTAGATGCAACTGCTGTGGATCATCATCATCATCAACTGCCGAATGGGAAATGAAGATAACATTGCCGATATTTTATGGAGTTTTGATAGTATATAGATGCTTGAGGACACTGAAAACATATCTGGGTTCTACTGCGTTCACAATCACCACAATATAGTTATATACCACACAATGTATTAGCATTTGAAAAGCGCAAACGATCTTTATAAGGAGCAATTGGTAAGTTCCATACAGTAAGTAATAAAATGTTGTAAAACATTTTGACGTGGATAAAATGGGAGAATATTTTTGGACAGCGAACTGACCTTTGCTCAAAACGAGTCAAAATGTCCATATAGATTTCCACGTTGCCATTTGACTTGCGTTTATCTGCGGATGCACGTTAACAAGGTTACGTACGTACATGCCTCGAACGTACTCCAGTGTTTTCAGATATAGAACTGATTGTCGTGCGAGCGATGAAAAAAACATCAACCAAACATTGCAGCAATGCGAACTCACAATTGGTATTGTCATGCGGAATCGTCGAAACAATATCGTCCAATATCGAGCCATGTTGCTCCTGTAAATACTTTACATTGCCTGAGTCTCCCGCGTCAACTTTACGACAAAATGAATCTAACTAGGCGTATTGGGCAAATAGGCAATGTATGAATACGGCATACTCCCACCGGGGGAAATTGTCGATGTTGTATATTGGCATTTTCTAGAAAGCAGATGTAAAGTGAGAAGAGAGAGAGGGGGTGGGGGTGGGGAGGGGTAGGAAGGCAGAGAGGGAGAGAGAGAGAGTGTGTGTGTGTGTGTGGGAATATTTTGAGAGGGAGAGAGAGGTAAGTCAGGTTGACTGGCGCATTCTTTCCAATTCTGTTGACTCGAGAAGGCCTGATGTCCTAATAGGAGACATCTTGATCTGGAAGGGAAAGATGCGCCAATGAGGGGGAAAGCACGTGCTGGAACCATCAAGGCCAATTAACTTACCCACGCTTCGCTCAAGTCATTGATTGAGATATATATCATATCGTGCGCATTAAACTCTCGCTGCATGCTAAACCTATAGCACTGATGGGGAAGGGAGAGAGAGAGAGGAGGCAAGGGTGGGGGTGGGGTGGGCAAGAAGGAATCATCTCTAAGATTAGTCCACCCCTCTTTACCTGTCCACTGCCATGCTTTATCGCAGTAACCATGGTAACGGCGAAGATGATTGCAATCCTCGCCTTCGCCATCATTACTGGGACATTTCATTTTTTAATTAACATTATGATGATCACTGGAATTCTTATCATTATGATAGCTAACCACTGCACCATTCAATTTGAAATAGAATTGGGTAGAACAATGAAAAGGTTGGTACTGATGAATGTATGAATATATATATACATATATATATATATATATATATATATATATATATATATATATATACAGATAGATAGATGGATAGATAGATAGATAGATAGATAGATAGATAGATGTAGATAGATATCGTGCGACACCTATTGTCTTCATTGTCGCAATTATATCATCCTTCCCAAGATGATAAAAGCGTTTGGTAAAAATAGCATCATATTACACATAATTCAATTTGCCTGTATCTCTCTCTAAATAGATGTATATATTACCGTTATATGCCACATCTCTCTCCTGCTATTAATCTCCTCCTATACTCCTACTCCTTCTGAAAATGCATTATTAATGCAATACGGATCGTTGAATGAAGAATGAATAATTGATTAAAGCGGCTGGTGAATAACAGAAGCTTTTCCCCCCTCACCATTAATTCAATAATTGCTTCTCCCTCGTAGAAGTGGAAATCAATGAATGACAGAGCCAGACCGATTTTCAATTTGAAAATGTCGAAAACCATTAGATGTTTGCGGCAATATTATCCCGCAGCGTCTACTCGATGTCCCCATTATTATTACAAGGAAGATGAAAAGGGGAAAAAGATTATATTTTGTATGCACGATATGTGTGCTCGTATGTGCAACTATTAATTGGTAATTTGCGAGAATGTGATAATCTTGCCACGATTTCGAATTTCTTCTGTGGCAGAGAATATAATAATATTCAGGTTTTCACTCGTATTTGGACATGGGTAGAATTTTCTGAGGCGATCCCCAAATGCAATGTTCAAGGCGCCTTGTTTGAATAGGCGATCCAGGATGCCCGCGCCAAATTGGAGGAGTGAGCGCCGGAGTTTGCTTAGTCCCACTGCAGAGCATTACAGTTTGCTGACTTTGTGTATTTATATACACACACCAACAATAACAGTTGTTTCTACAGGAACACATTACAGGAAGTAAGCTATAGGATGGCATCAAAGCTAGGTCAAATGCATGATGCAGTCCCACTTGACGAAATCGAGACATTATTTCCACGGACTATTTGAACATTCTTCCTCAACTTCCTTAAAAGCAAAAAACCAAAAAGCCATAAAAACAAAACTTAACCCTGGGTTATGACTCTCTCGTGTTAGACGTAACAATCAAACGAGTAAATTGTTATGTCAAAGCTTATCAAGCATTTCTGTCCTAAAATTGTTGTAATGAATATAAGAAAATGATATGTAGTGATTGTATATAATAATAGTATATGCATTGTTATGTCATGTATACACCCTAGCAATCTAACCTGTTCCACAAACTGATCAATGACCGAACAAGTTCAAACATTTAGTGGTTTAATAATCTAAAATGAGTTATGTCATGCACACGTCCATGGCATGCAGGAAAAAAGATATTTTGTTAGAGATGATGATGAGATGATGATGATGATTATGATGATGAAGTTGATAATGATGCTGATATGTTCATTAAGATGATACTACCACTGATGGTTAGAATGATATCTATCTATCTATATATATCTATATATATATATATATACTCTCTAAAAAAATCGAGTGAAAATATTCACTCTTAAAGGAGTGAATTAAAAAAAAGTGAATTTAGAGTGAAATTGGAGTGAATTGTGAGTGAAAATGTTCATTTTCACTCGTTTTAGAGTGACGTCAGGGAGCACTGCAAAATCTTCGAGTGATCCTTGAGGTCACTCCAAAATGAGTGAAAATGAACATTTTCACTCGAAATTCACTCCAATTTCTCTCTAAATTCACTCTTTTTTTAATTCACTCCTTTAAGAGTGAATATTTTCACTCGATTGTTTTTAGAGAGTATATATATATATATATATATATATATATATATATAATATATATATACATATACATATATATATATTATACATAAAGAATGAGAAAACAAAGCATGTTGAGAAAGATGATGTATGAACAATACTACAGGCATTTCAAATTAATTTCGATGTTCGCTTGTACCCTTATTCGTGACATATAAGGAAGATAATTGCACATTGTCCTAGTTGAAGATTTTGTCCCGAGGAGATATATATGTCGCAATCGTGATGGATGGGACGACATGATGGAGCGTCACTGACATCTGCAAAGATGAGCCCCTTTCAAATTCAAACGATCATCCACGGAATTCGGCTTCTCAACCAGCTCTTCACATTATTTACCGCGCCCTCCAAGCCCCGAGCGTTGCACCCCGAAATTGCACCCTTGACATTGCCTTACCCCACCGTACGGCTCCGATCATAATTGGATTCGATCACTCTCTCCTTGAAGTCAGCGGAGTAAATGGTAAAAGGTCAGGAAAACCTGGAATAAGGAGGGCACCCACAACACGCACACACACACACACACACACACACACAATAAGATAATTGTTTGAGGGAGAGAGAGAGAAGAACATAATCTTTTATTCAATTTTGGTCTTGCATTATATAGAGTCGCAGGACAATTCCAGTATAATAATGTTCTGCCTTTATCATATGGATGTCTTCCAAGACCCATTTGCAACTTCACAATGCGCTCATGTGACGTGCACCTTGCTTATTGATATAGCTGCCCAAAGGGTGGAGCGCGCCACGGCAGCTTGGTGAGCTGTCACTTGCTTTTAGCACTTCTGTGCGGAGAACCTCCCGGCTGGTAGATGATGCCGTGCCATGAACGAAGAAGGATCGCATCTCATTACTCCCTCAACTTGCCAGAACCAATTTGGTGCAAGATCGGGAGAGAGAAAGAGAGACAGACAGATATAGATAAAGGGATAAGTTACATAGATAGGCATACACACAGACAGATAAATAGATAGGCATGAAAGATAGATAGACAGAGAGATAGATTGATATATGTAGAGAAATATGGACAGAGCGATAAATGTATAGATGCATTGATTGATTGATTGATTGATTGATAAAGATAGAGAGTACATGCATGTAGATAGATAGACAGATAGAGATAAATAAATGAAGAGTTTGTTCGCAAAAACAGATAAGTCCATTTTTGAAGATCTTGAAGTACGGTCTCTGTCATAAAGTACAAAGTAATACCTTTTAAATGATATATTGGTCACTACATATAAAGGTAAATTTTTGAAGTTATGGTCAAAAGAAGCAAAAATGTTCTTATTATTATCTTTATTTTTCTTGACCTTTGATCGCAAATATCTCCATTTGGCAAATATGGACGTATCGGTTTTTGCAAACAAACTCTTCAAATATATAGATAGATAAATAAATAAATGAATAAATAAATAGAAAGATAGATGGATAGATAGATAGGTTGATAGATTTTGGTTAGATAAATATCTTGATCAAAGTGATAATAATGATAATAAAGATTATGATTGTATCATGCAATGCTTTAGCCGTTCATTGAACTGTCAAACGTACAGAGTTTCTTGTACCCAGATTATTCCACAACTATATTTAGGCAGCCAAGAAAAGCCTTCAATCTACTGTCCATGCGAGATTTAGGGACAGCAAGTTTATTGGGTGTTCAGACATTGAGCGAGAGGCATTTTATAGACTCTCCTGCATGTACAGCGCTCATACAAATGAGAAAGATAGAAGGGGTAGATAAAAGGAGAGATAAAGAGAAAAATGCACTGATGAGTAGAAAGATAGAGACAGACAGAGACAGGGAAAAACATAACAGAGATAGAGATAGATATATAGGTAGACAGATAGATAAATTGATAGATAGGTCGGTAGGTAGATAGATAGGTAGGTAGATAGATAGATAGATAGATAGATAGATAGATAGACAGATAGATAGATAGATTGATAGATAGATAGATTATAGATAGATAGATGGGTAGGTAGGTAGGTAGATAGATAGATGGATAGATAGAGAGACAGACAGACACACACAGAGAGATAGACAGAGACACAGAGAGAGAGAGAGAGAGAGAGAGAGAGAGAGAGAGAGAGAGGGAGAGAGAGAACGCCCCTTAGACGTCTATGAAAGAGCTTGTCATCTATTCATAACAGGCTTACAGTGCCTCGGCAAAATGAAAACTGACCAAGCGTCAGTCGTGACGACAATGCATTAATTCTGACCTAGATCTACTTGCATACCCTGCTGCGAACAATGCGATGCATAATGCACAATTGGTCCGGCTTGATGGGCAAATGGGATGAAGGTATTTTCGCAGCTTAGCTACATTTACCAATTTCGTGCGTAAATTGCGAAGATTGAAAATAAAGGTGAAGAAAAATACACGTACACTGGTTTTCCAGCTTGGATAATTGTTCCAGCGCCATCTATCGGTTGCGAGTAGCCAACATGCACGTATCTATACGAAGTCCATCTATCAGCACCAGTGGGATTGGTAGCGCAGTGACGAAGGTATAGTTTTCAACCCTGGTATCCTACTCTTGTTGTTCGGAGAGAGGTCGTGTCTTCACGCGGTAGTCGTATTTCCCCAGAAAATGCCAACTCGTCGGCGAATTCTCGCGCGCTCTCTTAAAACCTTACCGCGGCAAACTCAATGCACGCGTTTCACACTCAAAAAGTCACGGGGTTACGAGCAGCTCTTCACCGAGAGCCTTCCTTTCCTACCATAATACTTGGCCAAGCTTTTGCCTTTTTTTTCCTTCTCTCTCTCATAGTTCTTCAGCCACCGTCTCCTACCCACTGTCACTATACTCCGAGTATGAATATACGGAGAGAGCCATGTGAGAGGGAAAAGAAACGCATGATACGAAGAGATGAGTCAGCCAAAACGAGAGTAACATACGCAGAAAAAAAAATGTTTTGTAGCTTATCTAACGTAGATCTTGAACAACTGGCATGACGTTCACGATGGCATTATAAATGTTGCTCCCTCTCTCATTCTCTCTCTATCACCTTATCTCTCTATCTACATACGCACGCATAATATTTTGTTTTTCGTACTCTAAAATTGCAAAATACATATCACATGCAAACATGCATATCAGTGTACACACACGCACAAGATGATGCACACACACGTATACGTGTGCGTGCATGTAAATATACACACACGCACTAAAAAAAACCGTTGATGCATGCGCATACACATAAACATGTGAGCATATAAATATACATACATTTTGTTTTGCATGAAAAACATTATCAACACAAGGTTGATTGCTCTACGCACATAGTCAAATGTTCACGTGCTGAATTAACACACATAAAAAAACTTGCAAGGTTAGGAATCTATGTGTATATTATCAAAAGAAAGATATGTTGTTCTAAATAGGCCTTAATCTAACATCTCATTTCTGTTCAAATTAATTTGGACAAAATACAGCGGACCGTTTGTACATTGTATACAGTAAATTTTGTGTAAATATTGTGAATAATTCACATTTCGTATAAAACGTCACACGCAGAACCCTGTTTAATTTCGTCGGGTTCATTATCTATTGTCTGCTGACATTGTTTCAAAGGGCATTTTCACTTCCGACTATTATACAATCATTTTCGCTTGCAAGTCCTACAGATACAAATTTTGATTTCAATATGCACCACTTATACATTTGCGCTTTACCGCTATCAATCTTTGGTTGCGGTGATGTCTTTGGCAGGGCCGCGTCATGGGAATATCATCATACAAAATGCGTCAATTAGAGGCTAAATTCTGCCCGAAAAGCTGGCTATTACAGCAGTAAATCAGATTGCAGATTTGAGTCGTTTGCCCGACAACTAATTTCGTTTCCGATCCTCGGCTGATTAAGCATTCAATGCCGTGTATACAAGGGGAAGCAACGAAGATCGCTGGGAAGTAGTTTGTGTGTGTCTATCACAATGCAGTGACGCAGTTGTTCATCCTGTTGTCGTGTACACTCCATAGAACGATATGATGTATACCACTGTGTATATGTTTATACACACACATTCAAATAATACACACACACACAAACAGACACACACACAAACAGACACACACACAAACACTCTTACACACGCATTCAAAAGGGTAGGCCTATACACAGTCATGATTTCACACTGAAACACACATTATTATGTGCAGATCCACGCACAAATTGCCATGCCTTTCTATGTGCATCGATAATTACATTGAGAACATGTTTTCAGAGAATGCGAAAACCAATTTCAACGAAATCTAGTTGCTTCATATACCGGATTGCTCCCGGACCGTTAAGCCCCCAAGCCATAAACTTGACTGCTGTAAACAAGTACGAACCATAACATCTTAATATATCGTGTCGAGGAGATGGTGAATTCAATTGCCTCCTTTTCATAATGATTCACTTCACGAAAGAATTTCTGGGAATCTTTAAAGGCAAGATGTATAGCGTCTTGGAAATTGTATTCGTCACTTAATGTGGTACTGTCATACCCCCTCCCCGCAACTCTACACACTTCTTTACTTTTTCATTCAGATCGTGCAGGCATATTGAAAGCGTGAGGAACTTCATTTTCTTTTATATTCCACTGAGCAAAATGTGACATGGTTCGAGACCAGTCGTACTAAGGATGACAATGATAACAATATGACTTTGATAACTCGTTTAGGTTGTGTTTTCTTACGGAAAAAACGGATAGGTTTACCAAATTCAAGCAAGACTTATGTAACAAACAACGTTAATATTAGAAAAAGGAAAAAAAAAGATAGAACAGATGGGATTTGAATTCAACCATAAACCATGTATACAAAGACGCATTTTGTGGTCTTACATGCCAATTTATAATACAAATACACCAGCCCGCTCAATTAATTGATATAATTTATTTTTCATCTTATGATAAGGTTGCCTTAAAATTGTTTATTCATTACTCCTATCATTTAGAGTAAATCAAACACTTAGAATAAATATCATGAAATAATATATCCTCCTCTCTTTTTTATCTTTGGTACAAACAGCAGTAGTGCAAACGGTCAAATGACACTGCAATGAAAAGGGGAAATTTCACCGCCTTGATCGTGTGTTACAGGAGACTTGTATGGGCATTCTATACAATATCGTTTCACTTCAGGTAGAACAGAAATCGATAGCGACATGCACAGATTTGTGGGATCTGTTGTGGTCCTCTGGGAGATGAACTAATACTCTGAAAATCCCAAAATATAATACACTGAACACGGATGATGACAAAGGAGGCTCACACATTTCAGTAAAGTAGTAATGTAATTCCACTATAGTACCACTTGGTCAATAAGTTCACCTGTGTAGAATTTGTGTTGGCTTGTTTGGTTCATTTCTGCTTTTTCAAATGACACATAACAAAAGAATACATAATATATTCATTTTGAGCATAACAATAGTCGATGAATAGTTAAGGCTTAGCATACTATACTACAATGTATAATTCAAACGGAGATCGTAAAGATAACAATTGTAAATTAGCTACATAATGATTGAATATTCATTCAAAATATGTTATGTCATTATAACAGCCAAAATTTAGAAGAAAATGGAGAAGGGGGGGGGGGGACTTGATCAAATGGATTTGGGAATTACTGTATTTGTAGCAATTGTCAGAAAAAGAAAAGAAATAGACCGCAATCATAAGCAGCTGCTTGACATAGATCGAGGCCTCGGGGTAAAAAGTTTGACTTATAGAACTATGAGGGAGGTGTCTACAAAATGAAGTTTTTGATCAACTACAAAGTATCGTTATAATTGTTTGATAAAGAGAGGGAGAAAAGATATTACATTTTTCTTATTTGTTTTAAAGGAGCAAGCGTAGGAAGTTCGAATATAGGTTAAAATATGCGTACTTATAGTTATGCGTGCTTTCTTCTTTTGTTCTGCTTCCTTGAGCACCTTAAAGCTCCTATGTCATCATCCTTTGTTCATTGTGATTCGTTGAGAATTTTGAGAACATTCTTACTCCACAACCCAATTTCTATAAATTCTTAAACTCTGTACCCAGGAAATAAACAATGTATAGATAAGCAAAGTCCAAAGTCTTGAAATCATCTGGAGGTCTGCTTTAAAGAGACGTTCAACTCCGGCCAATTGGGTCACATTCTCATATATACAAATTCGCTAGTAGACAAGGTGACGGAGTCCTTCACAAATCTTCACTAAATTTCTTGTGTCGAAATACGCAGGTTGAATTAAGAAAGAAAAAAAAATAGATACACCGCATCAAATTATTCGACGGTTGATTAAAATTATGATATATCTTATCACGATGAATGGTGATATATTGTTGTGATATTGACGATATGAGCATTTATTTGTTTTCTAACAATTTCATTGCACTAACCAATGTGAGGGTTTGACGTGGTGATGATTATGTTTTGATTCCAGTTTCTCACCTTATCTGATTCCTGCGAATTTGATAGCCTTTCGCAGTTCTATTGACAGTTTGTTGGTTGTTTTTTTTTCCGAATGAAAGTCAAGTTGAACTCGGAACGGGGCTTCCCTTTAAGCTTCTTTCACGTACACAGGGGCTTGTCTGCATTTGCCAGTCATGGGATTGCTAAAATCTCGCAGGGGCTGTTCGTAATGCGGGTGTTTATTCAACGTGATTAATTGCTTTGAAACGGACGAGCACCGTTTGATTTCAATCACGTATCATCCTTCATCGAGTGGGCGCAATATCGCTCAGACCAAGCGCGCGCACCAACTGAAGCCTTGTTGCCGATGTGTGTTTATATATCGGTATTACGTTTCAGTTGTCTTAGGGCAATTATTCTATCCAGTAGCACGCATATGTAGAATGCGTGTGGGTGTGTATGTCTGTATGTGCGTTGTTGTTGTTTTTTCGTCAGATGACGATTGCAGGTTGCTGCGGCTGCTGGGTGAATGACATGAATTGCTTGAGAGAAATACGGTATTATATTGTGCAGATGAGAGCATAAAGCAAATGGCGGTGGACTAATTAACATTACAGAGGATCATCTTTAATTCTGACAAATATATTAACATGTTTTGAGACAAATCCCATTCCGACCTAATTCCATCGTCAACAATAGGGAAAAAATGGCAATAACGACACGACATATATGCAGATCTAGGAATGTAATTTGTACGCAAATTGCGTCGTGGATGGAGTAAGAATCAGCGAGGGATCACGAGTGAGCACACCGATGCACTCCCGGTGTTCGTTTTGATAACTTTGACCCACCCAGCGGGGGACATCTTCATTCACTAGCCGCACAAACAGGGAAGGCAGGGAACACCGGGCGAAATAACGAGGTGCAGCGGTCAGAAAGCATAATAAGAAATATGCGTGCACACGCGTGTCCAATCAAACATAACTCGCTTTAATCATGCAAAATATGATGTAGGCAAGCCCGCTTTTCTGCCTCGTAAAAAGAAACAGAGCAATATAGTGGGTCGAACTTTCAATAAGAAATTTGCTTGAAAATACCATCCCAGGTCACATATTAGCTGACGGCACGGATCTGCTCCTTAAGATAAAAGGAAGTGAAGAACAGAAGACAAAAAAAAAAGTGAGATGGGGGCTGTGATCTCTGAACACGTTTAGGGAATTTTTGTGGCTACTCTATTCCCCAATCCAATCATGATAATGTGCAAAAACTATAGACATGCATATTATGTCTGTGCAGGTAGATATATCCGTATACTTCTTAGATATACATTCAATAATGATTATATATAATAGGTTTTAATCTCTTTCGACCTCTGTGTAGGCCTTAGCTTTGTATTTATTTATTAATCCTCATTATCCTACCCGTTGACAAGGAGTTCCAATGTATAGCGCCATCATATTCATTATTATAATACAACTACACCAAATATTAGTAAGTGTCACTCCAATCACAGTAATCTTCACCTGCGTCAGAGGTATGCCGTTAATGCGCGGAGACGATCCCGTTTTAGACGTGACTGGCACTAAGCACGAGTCAAAATCGAAAATAATATTCACTCTCCCTGCCTCGATGATGAATGTGCGGATGATCGTATACACTTCATGAATTTCTTGCATTTGCATAGTGATTGTCATCCAAGTTTGACAGGGTGTGATGCCGCACAAATCCCTCCCAGATCCTGTATCTGATTTTCCTTGTATAAGAGATTTCCTTCGAATATTGTGCTGCGAATCAGAGGGGTTCCAACTGGGAAAAAAAAAATGGAAAAGAAAATGGAGGCTTACTCCGAAGAAGTTAGGTTTAGCTCGTGGAATCAAAATGGGGCAGAAGACTAGGATTACAGGATAAGAACAATGCACTATAACGAGGGGTGCATGGGCGGATGAATCATGAATGTCAGGTGATTGGATGTCATTTTAGAAAAAAAAAATGCAGAGATGGAATCATGGAAAGAACAAAAAAGATAACATCGAAAGTGACATGAATTCATGTCGCGATGTCGACAACATAAATTACACAAATTCCAATGAATGACTCCCACTCTTAGTTGACTAGGAATCATTGTCAATTGCATATGAAATCGATGGAAATTATGAAAATATATTAACGAATGAACTACTGGGGGAAAAAGAACCGACAATGAGGAAGAGAATCCTTTATCTAATAAGATTTACAGCTATATAGATTTAAATTGAGGGGACGTTTAAATAAAACAACCAGTACCTCTTGCCGTAAGAATGGTAAGTGTATCTAGATCAAGAGGTTAAAATGGAATCATGGACTGTAGCTGGTTAGGTGGGCGTAGCCGGAATTAACTTGCGATGGTGATTAGATTATAGTGCATGATTTTGGTTTGATACAGTGCTTTTGGCCAGGAACTCTCAGAACATGCATCAAAGTAATGTTCAGGCTAACGTCAGCTCAACGCCATCTGTTTTAAAAATACTAGCTTCAAGGACTGCAGTAAGCATGAATGCATCAAAGCTTAGCACTGTTTGCATATATTTTCACACTACAAAAGAATATCATACAGACGTTGCAAAGATAGATTAGGG
Organism: Diadema antillarum; assembly: GCF_040938485.1. Classification (NCBI taxonomy): domain Eukaryota; kingdom Metazoa; phylum Echinodermata; class Echinoidea; order Diadematoida; family Diadematidae; genus Diadema; species Diadema antillarum. The sequence continues at coordinate 349,332 of NW_027271972.1, read as the reverse complement.
GAGTACTTAGGGCGGCAATGTGACTTTGGTAGGGTTGTTAATCAAACCATAATAACATTTTTATAGTTGCTAAGCGAGCTTTTCTGTGAAAGCCTTCTTTGGTTTTACTTCGACGTGTATTCACGTCGCACTAAACTCGACAGAGAAAGTGTGTACAGACTTATGCTCCTGAAATCAGATGTGCGACAGATAGACACGGAGAATCGAAAGGAAGGGTATAATGCCAGCGCGGGGTAAATGAATTTAGCTTGGTAATTTGTCGACAAAAGCCGCCCAGCGGTGCGACGCCAGTTAGTACACCATTCCTCGTGACATTTCGGTGGTGAGACACGAGGGGAAAAAAAAATCCCTAAAAATGCGGTTAATAAAAAACACCAACAGCAAAGAATACAGTGCTTAGATACCAATTATTCTACAGTCAATGATATTGGCCTCATTTAATGATGATGTTAATGTGCCCAGTACTGAATTTTCGAAGAGTAGAAGCAGTGATAAGGCATAAGCTGTCCATCATTCGTTCTTACACATGAAATGAATATTTGAAGAATAGAATTCTCCCCCCCCCCCCCCCTTCTCCATCCCGGGCATCGTCTTACGCAGACAATTTCTCTCTTTTTTTCTCCCATCTTCCTTTACTACCCTGCAGGTGTGCTGCGATGCGGTAGTACCCAGGACAGATCGATAATACATCAAAGTTTACAGGAGGGACTAGTGCCCAGAGGTGTCCCCCGGCTGCAAGCAACCCCTCATTAACATCCGGTCCCCGGGGGAAAACCATCCCGGCAGAACCCACCCACCCCTACTGGTGTGACCCAATTAGCTACTGCATTGATCTAGCGCTCTTTAACTTCTTGCTCCCTGAATGCGTCCGCAAACCTGGGTTAGGGCTTTGCTCAAACTATCTCGCGTTTGAAATCACCTTTGTGCGCAGACACGTTCGCGATCATGTTGGTAAATACATCTCACTAGAAACGGTGACAGCACTGTTTGGTACATAAATTCCGGCCCCGCGCTAGAGCGTAATTGCTCGGAAATTCCTCAAACAGCTAGATGTAGCAATCCCGAGGATTGCCGAGGGGGAAAAGAAGACGGAAGGCAATAGGAAAACAGGTATCTGAGAGGACTAGTTTGTGAGCAAGAGGAAATCCCCGCAGGTACTGAAAGAAAATACTCTAATGAAGCGGGCTCTTTCCACTCGAGTGCTTCATATAAAGCGGACATAAATCCCTCTGTTACAAGGCATGATTATTTCCGTTTTGACATTTTCATGATAGCTGTTTAGTATATACGGGAAGAACAATATCTCACATCGGAGTATGTGTTTATCATTTTGCCTGTCCCTGAGGAGAATTAGGCCACATAATGGGTGCATGCAGACATTCTGTCTTAAACTTACTCTACAGTGAAAATGCACTACAAGGACAGGAGACGTGAGATGTTGTTGTTGTTTTTTTACACTGCAAAGCTACTTGACAGTTGAATGAACAACAAAACAAAATAGGCAGAAAGGTATACTACAACAGAAATGAAAACAAGTCACCAAATGCCACAGTGTTATGGCATCGTTCAAGTTTTTTGATGGAGATAGATCCAAGCAGCTATCCTCTGATTTATATTTGCAGTCAATTGTCACTGACGGTTTACTGTTAACAGCGCTTGTTGATTGTCTCCTTATTTTTTTCTGCCTGTCTGTGGTTGTACGCCATTTGTCTTCATTATATTTCAGATTACTTATCACGTGACCAAATTACGTTGTAACACGACCAGGAGTGCTTGGATGACAAGTGGGCGTATTTGAAGGTTGCCGCAGCGTTTGACCCTTGTGTGAATCAATCACACTCAGCAGCAAGGATCGTCCCCAAGGCTGCCTGGCGAACTCCTGATGATACACACTAACACCTAATGAATGCACACAAACAAAAACGTGTAAAGCACAAAGAACACGTCTACATGTGAACGGACCTAATGTCACATAAACACACACACACACACACACACATACACACACATTGATAGGAGATACTCTTTGCGCACTACTCTACTCGTATGTTATACCAACATCACATAAATATTGTCGGTAGGTATTGTGGTTTCACGCGATATGAGGATGGCACAATGAGCTGAAAGGATGCAGCTAGTCACGGGGGTATTCACATCCACCTCACGCCCTTCCGCCTAGCTGCACCAGGCTCACTACCAGCCAAAGTAGCACGCACATCGTCACCCGCGTCTAACGCGAAGACAAAAATAATGTCTGTGTGTGTGATTTCTTGCTTGTGTTAGCGTGTGTGTGTGTGTGCGTACATTGTATACCATGTTTGTCTGTCTTTCTGTCTGTTGGCAGAGAGTTGGCAATGTCAGAAAAGAATGATGGGTGGCGTTATTTCACCGACACGCGACGAACGTAAATCAGGCAGGCATCCGCGAAACTGAAGAAAAGAAAACTTCGATCATGCTGCGGTCGTGCAGAGGCAGCACGACGCCTCGCTCGATACATTTTCTTCTTATATCACTTTCTTAACTGCCCGTTACAACGCTGCTTTCTCATTAAATATGCCGTATTCTATGAAAAATGGAATCCCTACATTGTCTCCAGCACTTCGTTAGGTAATTTTGCACCCTGTCCTGCGGCCGCCGACCGACGTGAGAGGTAGCGAGTCATCAGGCAAACGAAATGACGGATGGCTTTAGTAAGTAAGGGAGGTGGTGTTCTGTGCTCCTATTATATCATAATCCTCCGCCGTAATTGAATTTAATTCATTTGTGCATGGACAGGACAAGCTATATAATTATATCGTACCTCGTACCTGCCATCTCTCTCTCACTATATCTTCCTCTCTCTATATGTTTCTCTCACTCTCTTTATATTTTCTCTCTCCTTTTATCCTCATCCTGTCTTTTCTTTTCAATGCCGTGCCATGGGAGGGGATGAGGCTACGTCTCCGCCACTCTTCCGCCAGGCTCTGACTGTCTGCCTCTGCTTCTAGCGCCTCATTCCCTGCGCAACCGGATTAAGCAACTACTTGCCGCATTTTTTGGAGACACGCTCACTATGCACGCAAAGCTCAAAAACCTCCCAAGCTCTGGCTAGAATGCTTTACAAATAATTGCGGTATCTCTAGCATAGTTTGCGACAAGGTGATACAGATGTGTTTGCACGCTTCTGCTAGATCGATCACTTCTTTTTTCTTCCTGTTCTACCTTTCCAGTTCTTGAACTCACGCTTGTTTGCAGTTAAAAGTGTACTCGCGTGCAATTTCTGCTCCTCCTCGCTCGGTAAAAGGACTTTAAAATTTACCGATGGTTCGGAGCACTATACGGCTTGACTCACGATATCACGAAATGGTAATTCCTTGTTTTTCCGAACACAGCAATTCTGTCGGAGTTTGTACTCCATGAAATACTTGCCATTCCGCCATTAAAAATTATTGTGACAAATACACGGATGTAACAAAATTTTCACTTTTAACTCATAGCTAAACCAAATGTTTTTCAAAATGGTTTTCCGTTGTAACACATTAAAGAATCCAAACTATTTTACTGGCGCTGTTTGAACCAAAAGCTTGATGCATATCGGGATATACATAAAAGCACATAAATATAATCACTGAATATCGAATCAGCGAAAACGTACTTACCATTATACACCTCTTCTCCCTGTTCCTTCTTCAGTCAAATCTAAGTGTAAACAACAAATGATTGAGACATTCAAGCCACTCTCTTCCAATGAAGAAGGGGAAGACAAATCTCCGAAGAAAAAGATTTCGCTCCTCGGCCGAGAGACGAATCTTCACCCAAAAAAGCGTGTTACGCTCTTCTCCTGTGGCGTCGGCGGCGTGTGTGCATTTCAGTGCAGAAAGTGGCCCAGCAGCCGATCGCTTGATCGTCAAATGCGAGTTCGAGAGCCAGCGCGGAGAAAAGTCAGGAAACAGATGACCTGGTAGCTCATCAACGTTGAGGGCTCCCTTCAGGGAGACCGTTAGGAAGCCCCACTTTCGACGCCTATTCGTTCACACAGTATAGTTCTGATCGGCGCCGGGTGTGTCAACGGTGTGCGTGTATGCTTGCAGCAGCATTTTCCCCGCATACTACCTTTCCTTTGCGTTTTTTGGGGATGCGCTGTCCAATACGCCAGCAGCCTTTGAGAAGATGGCGGGAGGAGCTACCCAGCAAGATAAGTCACCTTCTCGCTTGTCGTGTTGTTGTTGTTTTTGTTGTTGCTGTTGTCACACCATGGCCGGTGTCTCTGCAGAGAGCGCACTCGGGGATCAGATGGACGACGACAAATTGTGGCATCACACTCTCTCGAATGTCAGACACAACACGCCCATCTTCTTTCTTTTTTTTTCGCAGAGAGATGTTTTCGTCTACTATTATAGTCAGCATTATTTCATCTTCTAGTCAGTCATCAGCGCTTATCCCATTTACTTTTCCTCTTTTTTTGCGCTTAATGATAGCAATGGTTTTTCTGTTTGCACCGACAAGACAAAAGGTTGTTACTTCAATACTGGCAGCTGAAAAAGATGTTTACGACACATGCAAACACACACACACACACACATACATTCTCTCTCTCTCTCTCTCTCTCTCTCTCTGTATATATATATATATATACATGTTCCAATTTGACTGTTTTCTTTAGAAAGGCTTGCGAATTCAAACAATACAAGTCATTGAGAGGAAAAAATGAATTCGGCTTTTTTCATTCTACACCCTCAAGTTGACTCGGTGAGTATATATACATGCAACATTCCGCCCCGATGAGTTCTGGTGTGTGTGTGTGTCGGGCCACATGCACCATAATTTGATAAAAATTTAATTTTCTTTTCGAATTTGATATTTCCTGGATGATTGGATTTCACTTTGCTGCAACAAATCAAAACCGCCGACCCCGAAAAAGGAGGACAGCCCATATAAACATGAAAATAAAAATTATAGAGAATGCGAGCGCTATTCCTATGCAAATGCACTCGAACAGGTACGCATTTTATATAAACAAACCCACACTATATCCACTCACCTACAGGCACGCACACACATACACACAGTTACGCACAATCGCATGCTCACATAATATACAGTCATGCACTTGCTCACAAACAGAACCCAAATATATGTACACACACAACCTTAATACAGGGAAAAGGCAGGGAAATACTGACACTTTAAAAAAAATGTATTCTTGTACCTTTACACAACAGAGTCCATGTAACAGGGCAACAACAACAAAATGATAATAACAACAACAACAATGACAAAAATAACAATTACCACCTACAACAGCAACCATGCATAGGGATTCTTTAACAAGGGTACCGTCTGTGTTGGAGAGAGATGAAAACTTTATTGAAAGAAAAGGGAAGCCAGAATACTGTAGAAATAGAAGAGAATTTATATTATTCATTGGGGAGGGGTTGCATGCTATTGTTTTTATTTTTTGGTTTTATTGTACTTTGAATGTCGCTTATGTATCTCGTATGCTTAAGATGAAAAATTGATAGTTTCTTTTTACATTTTTTAATCAGTCGAAAATCTTTATCACAAAAAGCATACATGTACATCAGTATACACAAGTATTTCAAAATGTTTAGCTATGTGGAAATATGACTGATGCTTTAAAAGAATAATCAAGATTGTTGTCTATGTATAGCTTGAGAAAACGACTTGCATTGAGACGCCATTATGCATGTAGATAGCGAATCCATTAATTCATTTTGTGTTTGTGTCATACAAGATGCTCCTATAGTTATCTTTGCTTTATCATATACTTCATAAACCAAGTCTACTCAGCTGCGACTTACGGATATCATCTCCCCCTCTTATCCCCCCATCCCAAAATGACTTCAATTTAACTCTGTCACGATCACTGCAATCCAGTGTACACCCAAAGTTAATAGAATTGTATGTTGATGAGCCCGCTGGGGTTAACTGTATGGATAGAGTAAATTTGTGATGCGCTCCATGAGCGTTGTATTGCTGACCATAACTATTTATGCCCATATTTCATCATGAAAACTTGAAGGAAAACCTCTGAATTAGGCATAATAATCCGGGGGAAGTAGAGCTTGAAATGAAAAAAACAACATCAAACAAAAACAAGATAAAAAACAGTGAAAAAAATACCCTTGCTTCGCAGTGATTAGTTTGACGCAAGGAATCCATTTTCGGATAATTGGCCAGCGTGATAACGACGTGCATTATAGCAGCTGTAAGCATGATGATATTGTGCGGAATCTCAAAATAGACCGGAGGAAGAGTCGTATTAAACCTAAGGGAACACACACGCATGACCCTGATGGAAACTGGTCAGACTATAGCCTGACGAGGAAACTGCGGAGGTTGAAAAATCGTCTTTTTTATATATTGTAAGGTGAAGAAATTTTCAACACTATTAAGTAAATATCATGTATCTTGGCTTCAAAACTTATCGGGTGATGTACTATGTTTTGGTATATTTGGAATATTTATATTGCTTTTCTTAGCATATTGTTTCTACACTTAAATTCTATGCTGACAATGAAAATGGGTAAATGAGATGAATAAAATGAAATGTAATCCATGTGTAATTAGGAACTATAGGTTTGCGAAGGAGGCAAGGTTTTGTGTCTGTGTGTGAGTGTGTGTGTGTGTGTGTGTCTGACGTAAACTGACTTCAATGAGTGTAGACAAACACTTACAACATAAAACCACTGTTACTCTTTATTTTTGTGCCAGAATATCAGGCCATCAGACTTCCTCACTTCGATTTTTTCAGTCATTCCCAATTTCACTCCATCTGTGGAATAAGGTGAACGAAACCAAAATATTCCAGACTACCTCATTCACCAACTGTATAGTTGGGGAATGCCTTGATTCACAGTTTCCTTTGACGCGTACGCTTAAGACCCTAAGCGAAATCCATTAGTGAGGAAGTCGGATAATATACGACAGCCAATTAAGAGAAGAGTTAAAGGCAACTCTCAAACTTTTAACAATTCTCTCTTTTTATTCCGAGCTTGCTATTATGGAAAGCTTAATACGTGTATTAGCCGCATGTAAAAATTACGTATTTCTGTCCGGAGTGTCGCATGGGTACGATTGTTAAAAAAAGAGGAAATTACACCCAGAGGAACCTGTTCATCATCATGACTGATGACGGGATAGCTGTCGGATAAAGAAATCCTGAGAAGTTGGTGAAAACACATCCTTGTCACCTTGATACGTCCAATCCTCGGGGAAGAAACTGTCCCCAGATGCCATTCAAAGTGACAATATCATCATTATTCAAGAATGAGTGAAAGAATACGCTACCAATTCAGTTCCGGTCAATGACCTGAACGAGTGACAAAATGAACGCGAAGGTATTATACGGACCTCTAAACCGGCGTATCCGGATTATGATTGGCCGATTGCTCAGATTGTCACTCGCTTCTTTGTCCAATCAGTGCACAATCACGGCTTGAACTAACACATCGGACCCCCACGCCGCAAATTGTAACGAGGGGCCGGGGCCTAGAAAAGCTGCTGTGACATTCGAGCTTTCGCGATCAATGCAGCCAGATGATGTCAGATCGATCCGACTGAAGATGATTAAGTTTGGTGAAAATGTTACAGAAATGGCAGAGTGCCATGCGTATACACATGGGTTCTCTCGCGGGAAAAGACAATGTTTTTGAAGCGAAATTGACCTGACCTATTTCCTATGTCGGTAGTTTGTATTCTCTGAGCCGTGTATGATACTGGTTTCAAATGATGAAATCTTTAAAACAAAATAAACTCTCGTGTTTTTTTAACGGTAAACCTGAACTGATTTTCTTCCCTATTTACAATGTGTAGGTGATTGTATGAATAAGAATATCTATTACGATTTTACCTGGACCCATGATCTGTCTTCTATCTGTATGTAAGTGTGTGGTGTGTATGTCTGTTGCTTGTGTCTGTCATGATCCCCATGGTATCTTACGGAAGGGTGAATGTTCTTAAAACTTGTTATAAAAGTGTTACACTTGCCCCCTTCTTTTAACAGCGTTCGGCCTCCTCCTCCTCCTCCTCCGTCTTCTCCTTCTCCTCCTCCTCCTCCAACTCCAACTCCTCCTCCTCTTCCTCCTCCTCTTCACAAGCGCCCCACCCCAAGATTGCCTCCTAAATACTTGGAATTGTTTCCTCACCGCCCTTGCAGTCTGTCGATTGAAGTTTCGTCTTTTAATTTGGATCCGAACGCACATCCCCGTGGAGGCTCAGCAAGAAAAGTTTAGATCTTGAGGCTGTGATTCCTCGTGAATGCCAATTCGGCTGATTAGATTTTGTCCATCTTTTGAGCAGGAAAGACCGGTGCTGGTCATGGATGGGAAACTCACCTACAGCAAAATAAACCAACGAGCTTCTGCGGATCTTTCTTTTCTTCAATGAAAACAAACCACTTCAGAAAGTGGAAAAATAAAACAAATGCAACAAATGAAAGATGAGAAGAGAAAATAAGAAAGAGAGACAGACAGAGAGAGAGAAAAAAATATGTTTCATGATGGGACATTTCTTCAAAATATTCCAGTTCTCGTGATGCGCATCTCGGCGCCACCGAATTTGCTGCCTAGGAGGTGACATGCGTTAAATTTTTAGTGTTTATCTTTTGAATACTGAGCAGACGTTATTCAATTTTCCTGAGACCAAAGTTTATCAAAAATGTACCCTAACGTTATCAACATGATACGGTTCCATGGTATGTAATTCATGATTTAGATTGTTTATTTCCCATTCCGGGGTTGGACGTATAAGCATCCATGGTCTGTATATATATTTACTCTCATGCTTTACTGTTATCATAACAGCGTTGTCACTATAAACGTAAAAGGACCTGAAGTTTATTGAAACAGGTACTCTTTCCATGCTTCCCTTACGTAAGATGTAGAAGATCACAGAGAGTCTCATTTTCTCGCCACCCTGTCCCCGAAATCTCATTCCTCCCTCCTTCGTCGCGTGAGGCCCTCGTGACCGAAGCTCTTCGCGGCCTGAATTGGATCTTGCCAGACGCTTCTGTCACCGAAATCTTATTTGGCCGTCTCAACCGGCACACTCGGAGATGGAGGAGTGTATAGTCACACCCCCACTTCCAGCCACCCAAACATATCTGACGAGAGGCGGCGGAGAGATTCGATCAAATTGGACCACAAGGGGGGAAGACAAGAGGTTTGGAGAGCTGATGAAAGTGAAATGAGAGTCTCCAGTTTGACACATCCACGTGGTGTATCTGCACTTCTTGTCATTCAAGTGTGTAAATATAAATGTATATAAAATAATGCATAAATAACTTTGGATGTAGAATGGATCGATGACAAGGAAAATGAGACATATCACTTCAAAAATGAGCACGTCAAAATCATCGCACCATGAAAGTGACATTTTAGCAGCACAGGTAGATAATTGCTCTCGATCTGCTAAGATGACTTTTTTTTTTCCTTTTCTGATATGGACATGATGGATATCTCCCTGTGTCTACGCTAGGCTCTGATAAACGATTACACATTTTTCTTAATAGACCTCATACATCTGAGACGTGTCCATCCCTGCCAGAGTTGATGTGGGGGGAATTCCCTCGTGATCGGTACTGATGCATGAGTCTGTCATACCTTGTAGGGACATCACTACGTCATGGAGACGACCCTTCGGCGCGCCGCTGCTCGACATTCACTGGCGACCACCACGCCACGCCAGGGCGCAGTGCCTAAACACCTGTCACTATGGGCGTGGTCAGAATACTTCATATAGCCCCTATACAATACGAAACATATCTATTCTCGAGTGAGCCTATAATGGAATTCATGAATCGCATATGCGCGAACGCACTCTCATACCATTTTCTCTTGTGTAAGGTGGAACAGACAGAATACACTATCGAATAAACCCATGCGCATTTTGAATGTTGATTTAAGGTCAAGAAAAATAAAGAGAATGATAAGAAAATTTTTGCTTCTTTTGACCATAACTTCAGTGTTATCTTATATGTAGCGCATGTGTACAAGACATAGTGTCTTTGTAGTGTGCAATTGTCAACCCATTCAGAATGTGCAGAGAAAATTGTGATTATTATTTTGCGGGTTTCAGAATTTACGCTAGCCAGAGGTAGTGCTAAATACACAAAAATTAATGCACTGCAAAACTTTCTATGTTGAAAGTAGTCGTCATCTCCTGTTGATTTTAACCCTTTCTGTGCCAGGTTTGAGTGTGTGTGTGCGTGTGTGTGTGTGTGTGTGTGTGTGTGTGTGTGTGTGTGTGTGTGTGTGTGTGCGTGTGTGTCATCACTGCATTTTCCCAGCTGAGAGGATTCAACATGTAAAGAATTGGGGATATGTCAATTTGGAATGATGTTTGACATTAGGGAGATTGGTGGAACACTACACAAGCATTAACGAGGTCACTTATAGAAGAGAGTGTCTTGTGGTTTTACCCACATCAGCATTTTCTGATATCCCCGGAAAAAGAAGCTCGGCTTGTGGTATCAATTCAGCTTCACGTGTATCTCATTTTTTGTTACACAATGCAGATTATCAGCATTACAACACATTACATTATTGCCTGGTGAGTCAGTATAATATAGGAAGGATGACATGAATATGGCATAAAAGTGTAGGATGATGTTCAAACATCACAAATTGATGCTCCACTTTGTCTACACATCTGCTTGAAACGCTGGTAATCATTCCGAACATTTCTCTCATACCCTGCTCCAACCGCCTCTTCTTTCATCGTGTAACATCATTCTGCAAGGAGATTCCCTTACCCCATTAGCTCAAAAATACTTTCCATTCGCAACGAGCCTCACGCGTTTGCAGCAGCGTTTTATTACATCCTACTTAGCTGATTGATCGATACATTATGCTTGCTTGAACCCTGCCAGATCATTCCTACCGCAAAAAGAAAATATACAGAACATACATAAAATTTGATGCACTTCACCCTCTCTACCTGTGAATTAAAATTGGCTTTACGCAAGAATGTCTGCCGCATTTTGTCCTAGCATGCTTTGCTAACGCATGACGATTAAATCTTTGCTACAACCAACTCGCAAGATCGAGTCCTGTGTCGCCCCTCCCTGCCCCTCCCCTCCCCACCCCTCTCCACCCCTCCTCCATCTCTCGATGGCCACTTTCCCCCCACTTTCTCCCGTCCTCCGCCATCCGTGAAACCAGGGTCGCCGGTGCGCGACAAACACGGACGTGAATCCTCATATCAAATGACGATGTTTTCATCACCTCCGGGCTACCAGACCCACTGAGGCGTGACGGTGACGTCATATCGACCGCCATTCTTTTCCTACTTTTCCCCAGGATCGATCACGGCTTACAACTGACTGACGGACCACAGTCAACCTCCTCAAGACGCGATATCTGTATGTCCTCTCATCGCCAGGGAAATTATAATTGTGATTGCAGTCTCCTCTTTTTTTTTACCCCTCGATTTAGGAGAATATGAAATGATTGCACTTTATCGTATGTTGCCAAAAAAGTGGACATTTAACAAGTATATGTATATATATATATGTGCACACATATAAAACATATGTACTAGTATATATTTACACATATATAACATATGTGTGTACATCCGATACATATATATTATCATTATTGTTATCGTTATTATTATCGTTATCATTATTATTATTATTATTATTATTATTATTATTATTATTATTATTATTATTTCTATTTCTATTTTCATTATTACTATTACTATTATTACTTATTCGGCATTTGCAAAACAATACAAGTGATAACAGAGCAACAAATAAAACAACCAAAACACAATAAAACAAAGTGTCAGGCTTTCCCCGTTGAGCTTCTCTAAGGTGCCGGGTTAGAAAAAAAGCAATCAAAATCACTATGACCCTTGGGCCTCTCCAACCAACTTAAGGAAGCACATCAGGGAGTAGTTGAACATAAAAGAAAGAAAAGAAATGATACAAATAATTTCAAATTGAGCGTGTACACCAGGTGGATTATTGTACATACAAACTAGAAATATCATTGTGTCGAATGGGTATACAAAAGATGTCGCAGGAGACCAGTTTTTTAGGAGCTTTGGACATTTCTGTCTTCGTAAGCTTTATTTGTATGGACAATCATATGGAGTACTAAAGAAATAGCCATGAACGGAGGAGTATGGGATAGAAATGTGGAATAATTGGATTGGACGTGATTTCAACAAAACAGTAGACGATGGGGGATGTATATATATATATATATATATATATATATATATATATATATATATATATATATATATATATATAGTGAAAGAAATTAGACTTGAGGTGGGCATTACTCTCGATCTTAATCAATCGAGCTTTTGGCCTGTCATCAGGCCTTCATCAGAATCTACCAACAGAACAATGATATTATCTAAATGGCCTAATGTATCATAATATATAATGCAATATCATGTAATGCCAATCTTCTAAAATGTTACCTTTATATACACAAATCAATCATTCAATTCAATACAAAGATACAATGTTACACCGTCTCATCAATATAAATATGTCATTAATCAATATATATATATATATGTGTGTGTGTGTGTGTGTGGGTGTGGGTGTGGGTGTGGGTGTCTGTGTCTGTGTCTGTGTCTGTGTCTGTGTCTGTGTGTAAGTGTTTGTATTTGCATGAACAAAGGAAGAGACATTGAAACAGCTGTAAGCTGCAAATGAGGTTTATGTTGAGGTTGATGCTGAGGTGGTTATGTAAGCCATTGTCTTGACTTATCACTTTTCGTTTACTCTTCATTTTGAAAATTCTACCTTGCTTTACAAAAAAAAAGAATCAATTTCTCAAACCACGAATTTCATCTAAAACCTAATGCTCAACGTTATAAGCATGACCACAACCACGACACCGGCTCTAACCACGATCCCAATTCTTATCCTAAATCCCTAGATTCCTTTTTTACCCTGATTTTAGGCAAACGAAAACTAGATCTTACATGCATGTGAACTAGGAGGCAGTTTAAGGGGATGGTTGCTATCGGTTCAAAGAAGAGACCTATTCCGTTCGTTGTTCCAACAGTTTTTGTTTTAGATTCTCAGGACTCGAAAATGTTTAACAGGTCATGCGACATTATTCTGCTTACTTTTAGACTTCTCCTTCTTGTTTCCATGCTACCATATGCACGCATTTTTGACAATAATGACTCTCCCCCGATTTCATATCTTGAATCTGTAGGTTTAATCTTTTCCTTCCCGGGAAAAAAAATCCGGATGTTGAGATCCAGTCATACACACATGGAAGTGAGATTACTGTGTGTATAATAAATCTATTCAAATTTGATTTCAGCCTTGATTGCATTTCCCGCTGCCGCTTCCCACTCGTATCAAACGGCAAACGTCTGGAAACAATTCTAGATATGTAATAATCAACAAGCGTGCACGTAGGCGCTGTGCAGTAATGGAAAGCGGTTAGCGGGAGGGCGGGGCCTTGACATCGGGCGACAGCGGAGAGGAGCCTGTAATCCCCCTCGCAGTCTTGAAGCGAGACTGATCGAGACAGGTGTTGTTGATGAGCAGAGGGGAGAAGGGGAGAATGGATACAAGAGATCCGACTCTAAACGTCCAGGGAAGAATCCGAGGTATGGAGACAAGCGTATAGGGATGTACTTCGTCGGCGACCAAATTCGCCGCATCTGTTCCGTCAGATTAACGGGATGAAAGCGTGTGTCAAAAAAAAAAAGCGCGCGCAAAAAAAAATTGAAGGCCAAATTCTCTTTGATGCATCGAAAACTTGAAGACGCATTTTTGATTCTCTTTGACGCATTGTGACCTTAAGAAACTGTTCATGACCGTCGTCTTTTAAGATGACAAATTCATGACTATACAATTCGGTTTCTGACTCACAGACTTATACTATTCACGTGTAGGAATACCAGATTATGACAGGTGCCTATTCAAAATGCACATTATCACTCTTTACTTGTGATACACTAGAGAAACGAATGGAATGTGACCTTGCATGTCAACAACGAATTACATATAGGCAAAATTTGTTGGTTAAAGGCCATGTCCTGAAAAGAGGAGATTTTAAGCTGCGTAACTCATCAAAGGTGGATATTCCTGAATGGAAATTCAAACATGGAGGAATATTCCTTTTTTAGAAAAGAAGCTTTGAAGCTAACAACTTAACGATCTATCATTTTTGACATCCTCAAAAAAAAGGAGAAAAATAGCCAAACAAGATTTTTGGGTAAAGGTTAAATCCTTGAGAAGGAGATTATCAGCTGTATACGATGTTGTAGAACTCATCAAATTTGGATATTCTTATCTCACCAAAACAAGGGTACTAAAACATATTGGAATCCTACTTTTCAGAAAATATCCTTGAAGTAAACCGAGCAACGATTCATCATTTGTTTCTATATTTTAAAATTTGCCCTCGCCTTATAAAACGAGAAAAAGTTGCCAGATTAGATTTTTCGGTTAAGGTCAAATCCTTAGAGATGTGATTCTCAGCCTTAATACGATATGATTATGACTCATTGAAACCGATTATATCTGACCCAACAAAATGTACATGATAGGAAATCAAACATCAAACAAAAGTGTTCTTTTAGAGAAAAAGAGTTTGGAGGTTAGAAGTCTATTCAACTAACTATGTAAACACCTGAACTCCAAATAAACCAGGTTTAACAAAAGTGAATTTCCCAAGTCTGTAGCTGGAATATAGATATGAGGGTTGCAATATAGCACTGACGTGTTCATATTCACTAAACAAAGTATTCCGCAGCGTTCAATGCAAGATAAGCTAACTTACACGTTAGTATGATTGTCATAACACAAGTAAGAAAACATTGTCATCACATTCATTACAAGATTAGTGGATAAATATTCATTTTGGAAAGAGATACAATTGATAATGTTCTGCTTCCGATCGGTCCTGATTGGATGGTTAGGTTTTCGTCCCTCGGTTCCGTTTCTTACCTTCCTTGATAATGAGAAAGATTATAGGTTATTGACCGATAGATTAATTCTTGATTCGTAATAGGATAACAGCTGGTTAAATAGTCAAGATTCCCAGGGGAATTGGTCAATAAAGAGTAAAGGTATCCTCGTATGCTTCCCTTTCACGTGTATCTTCATTTTGATGGACTATAAAAAATGTAGGAAACGCCTTGACATCGAAAAAGCTGCTTTCCCAACAGCTGTATTATTATTGTAGATTGATGCCATTTATACTGTCCTACCTGTCTACCCAGTTACTAGTACTATAATAGTTCTTTTACATCAAACATATTATGTTCACGGTCATCAATTTGTATAAACCATTTGAGTCTCACAAATAAATTTCAAAGATGATCTCTACTTCAAATAGAAGATTGCGACACTTACAACGAACTTATTTTTTTTTTCTCGGTGCAGTTGCCTGAATTGTTAAGAATTGAGAGAACAAAGGCGATAACTGATCTCTACTTATTTCTCAAGAAAATTTGAACAAATAAAAGGTCATTATAGGTTGAAACTGTGACGTCTTTCCCAGCCAGTAACTCTTTCCTCATGTGTCTGTCTGATATGTATGTATACATATATATATATATATATATATATATATATATATATATACATACATGTACATACATATACAGCAAATAATTTTATTCATTTATTTGTTATTTCTGTCACTGCTGGATTTATGACCTATGACCCAACACTTCCGTGTTGGTTTAATCGAATAACAACTGAAATTTTCGCAGAACTATATTTGAGGCTTAACAGAGGAAACGACGGGTAGGTATAGATGCTACGCCGTAGACATAGACTTGTTTTTGAGCTACCCTGTAGTGGTTATTTTTTTCTCTACATGGTGACAGAAGTGAGATTCCGCCACAGTGGTGATTTCAATCATATCACGGGTCGATCTCTCCCAGTACCGAGATTGCCCTCACTCGAGGAAATGGAGGGGAGGGGGTGAGCAAAAAAGGAAAAAAGAATATCTGATTTGCGTTTTCATGTGTTACCTTTATGGACTTTATGCGCCACCGTCCGTTCAGAGCGAATACATTCTCAATCGAGATCGCAGCTGTACAACAATAATGGTGTCAGCAGGTCAATACACAACGCCTTGAATATAATTTATGGCAATTCATTTACCCAGCTGGATTATTTTTCTGTTTGGGATAAGAGTTATCACGTGATATAGGCCATCATCAAAATGAAGCTTCCGCTTAAGATGGCAGTCTCCTGTATTTGTTCGTAATAATTTGCTTGAGTCATCTATGATTTCCCAAATAATATTCGTGTGTCACTACAATTATTTTGGAAGATTGTTTGTAACGTTATGATTACTTTTTTTGAAAAATGCAGAAGTATGATTACCTCAAACGCGATTACCCATAAAACGTGTACGCTGCTAATTTTCTGACTGTGGTGATTACAGCACGGACTAATCACAGACCAAATAACTCAGAAAAGAACCGTATCCGCATGATATTAAGATGTATCCATTTAAACCAAAGGTGAGCTCCCTCGTGTCTTTCAAGCTGCTCTTTTTTTTTCTTTTTCTTTTTCTTTCTTTTTTTGTCGCTGGTGCGATTACGTAGTCTCACCACTTTACCCTTTCCCGCGTTTCCGGATCGAAGTGTTAAATGTTGTTAAATTGAACCCGGATGGTCCCCAATGTGAGAAATTTTGTCTGCCTCATCCAATAATATGATGATGAGGCTGCTATAGCACCATCCTTTCACCGTTTCTCTCAAACTTTCGTGCACTCATTGTTTCAGGACTTGAGATAAAAAAGACGATGAAAGAAATATATATATATATATATATATATATATATATATATAAATATATATATCCAGTGTAATCTACGGAAGATATGAAAATGTCAAAACGCACTGGTATACTTCAGTTATAGGTCAACTCTTTATGAATTTCCGCTTTTATGTTGTATTCAATACAAAATATGCCCTTATAAGCTGCATTCGTATAGTTTCATATAAGAAATATGATCTATTATCATTAACAACATTCTTCCCGGAGACTAAAAATAGATTTACAGAGGGGCACATTGTATTGATCATCATGAACTTCCGACTTTAAAGCCTGCTCTTAAATGCTACCTCCGTTTCTATGTATCGGTAAACGTGACCAGCTGGGCTCGCATTGGGACTATACCCTGCATCGAGCAGATGGTGAAGCACGTAGTCCGATTAGGCGGAAGAAAAAAAAAAGGAAAAGGAAAATCATGAGAAGAAAATGCTGGTCGGCGCTCCAGGGGAAAAGAACGCAAAGTGATGGTATTACCGCGAAAAATGAATCCTCATCCGCAAACACGGGCTGCGAGACCAACGGGGCAAGCCAGGCCAAAGAGGACGGCGGTAGTCTCCACTGCAGGCTGTTCCTCACTTTAGTCCGCATTGCTTATAATCATGAGTCACGCCCTTTTGTGAAGGCTATTATTAAACTGCGCTGGAAAATAATGATATCAGCATTGTGGCAGTGTCTTTTCTTCCGACTGTATTATCTATAAAACGATATCCGTGGCGTCACTTCGTCAATAGGTTGGTTTATTTCTCCTGACATTCACATGCTCTTATCATCTTCACGAAGAGTATAGATATATTTTTGCAGTGTTGTGTTGCACACGACAGTTTGCAGTTCCTCTGCAAAACTAAATGTTACCGACTGTTACAGGCAATAATGCGATATGAGACGATTTCTTTTCAGAGTATAGTGATTATACCGAGACTATGTAGGCAGTTCATTGTTGTATATAGGACGTCTTGAAATGAGGCTAAGGCGGACGAAACGCCCATGGCAGGTATCCTTTTCCCTAGTGAGAGAGATAAGGAAGAATTTGAGCGGAGCAAATATTGTCTGGGGTGACCGAATGAAGCTACATACGACACGTTCTTTAAAGCAATGTCACTGCACTCACGCGCCACGCCCCCTTTCATAACTGAAATATAACACCAAATGCCTTCTTTCACGTCTGAATAAAAAAGTACAAACAAACTTAATATCAAGCTCATATAATACTTAAAATATTCAAATTGTGGGACGACATTGAACAATCCACGCATTCCACTCTTCACAGTATTATGGAAGATCCACCATTTTTGACTGTACTTCACATTTATCAAATATCCTAGAACAACTGTCAAGACAACAGAAACATTACAGTATATATATATATATATATATATATATATATATATATAAAGAAGACACTTCAGACTACTTTCGATGTATAACTCGTTCAAGACTGGTCAATGACAACTCGACACGCGTACGGTTGAGGAGGCTGTTACCGACGACTACGAGGTCAGGAGGAATGGTGACGTAACTAACCAAACCTCTTAACAACACTCCACTTTAAACCACTGAAAATATAACACTCTGGTTCCTGCTGGGGCGAGGAGAAGTAGATTGCTGCGTATACATGGAAGGATAAATATTTCACCTAATGAGTTTTAGGAAATAATGTATAGTGGAAAGTTTCAAGATTCTTGAAAAATTGGCTAGTGCGTCGGATAAACCACTTCACTGCGATGACTCCATTTTCACTTGAAAGAGTTGAGTGCAACAGGAAATTTGATATCCAATGTATTAGTTATCTCAAGGAGGATCTTGATCGGTCAAATCTCAATGACTATTTTTCGTTCACTTGTATGTGTGTGTGTGTGTTGAGGGGGGGGGGGATTGGTGAGACAATCGTGAGTTGTTGTTATCTTTTTAAATGAATATTGTTAGTGAAATTCTAAAATTGGCAGGGAGGCGATGGCATAGCATTATATGTCCCGGGGCCATGTCGTCGCACTGAGCATTATTGCCCTCCCTGCTGTGTCTGCATAATTGGCCAAGGAACTCTTTTCTTCATCTCTGTCCCTCTCCATCAGAGCGGCACCCGGGGCGGTCAGGTAAAAGCGTGGATTATCGCACGATAGCACATTTGATATCATTCATAATCAAGGGGACTCACCTTTGTGCGTAAGTGGGTATATATATATATATATATACATATATATATATATATATATATATATATATATATATATACATGTATATATATTATATATATATATATATATATATATGTATACATACATATATACATATAAGTGTGTGTGTGTGTGTGTGTGTGTTTAGGTGAGCGTGTGCGTGTGGTGGTCACATTTGTCTGGCCTCGGCTGACGCATGCACACACAAAAAAAAAAGAGAAATAGGATGGAATTATAAATTGAGATTAACTGAAACCGCAAACTAGCCTGGTGGAAATTATGCATTTTTTTTTTACCCTGCGTAGCCATTGCCACACGAATACAAATGCTTCTCAATAGATTATGTAGCAGGTGTGTCGGTTTTCGTGCAGGTAACATCCAACAGGGGAAACTGTGTTAAATATTGAAATTCTATATAAGCCCCTTTTCATTTCATCCTTGATATGCAGTCTACTTGCCGACTTCCACTTGTTTGTGCACAAACACAAGCGGAAGTTGTATCCATAAACATCACTCAAATGATAGAGTGATCCTTAGTTGGCCATTCATTATCCATGTTACCAAAATGATGAAATCATATATGTATCTCATTCCGTAAAGGCGCTACACACCATCAAGTACCAGGTACCAGGGCATATCCAAATGATTTTTTTTGATGTTTTTGTCAAGCCACCGATAGTAGAACGAAGTTTTTAACAGCTACAGCCTTTACTGTCTCCTGTGCGATAATGAAATATTTATGGACCTTGCACATGATCGATAAGGTTCGCGTTGAGAGCAAGTTCAAATATAGGACTTGAATTCATTACATCTCTCTTGTTTCTTCATGCATGCCCGTTAAAAGGTTAGTTATAAGTGATATCGATTCACTGCAATCAAAATGTCTTCACACAGGGAGAGTATAGTCAATCAATTAAACACTTTGATACAGAAATAAATGAGAAAGTGGTTTATCCTTTTATCCAGACAAAGAGAGTGTATAGTGAAGAACCATTAGAGGCAGGTGACTCCGAAATGCCGAGAGAAATTGCGATTTACCAATATTTTCAACTGTCATCACGCGTAGTCCGCTTTCACTTTATTTCCCTTTTCCTTCTTATTTTTTAAGTTTTGCGATCTGGCGATGACTCCCTTGCTGGACCCATTCTCTCCGTTAACATTATTTTGCACGAATTCGTATAATGTTAGTCCCCACTGTCGTGCGATCCGCTGCGCGCACGCCACGATTGGCCATTAACAGCTGATCGTGGATTTTTATTTAATGTCTATGACAACATGCGCCACGATTTAAATCGTGGACTGAATCATGGAGTAATCGTGGTGATCGTATCAGATCTTAGCAGATGATGAGATCAGTCGTGGCAATCGCTTTGATTGTAGACATTTTTTTGAACCGTCCAAAACTTTTCTATGATCATTGCGATTGCTCTGAATGAACTCAAGATCTAATACGATCACCACGATTTCAACAGTGGCTCAGATGGTGATAGACATAAACAAAATGTCCACGAAGAACTGCTAGTGGCCAGTCGTGGCGTGCGTATCGGATCGCACTCCAGTGAGAACCTAGCAAAGATCAGGAAAGAAAGACGTTTCACGAAAGGCCCCCACCTCTCGATCTGACAATTAAAGTGATATTAAGGCCTAATGCCTTCATAAGGCGAGGAGCGTTCATGCGTTGAAAATGACCCGAATGTACACGACCTACATAGCGGGATACGATGAAGTTGATTAAAGGGGAGACTCGGCCTTCCCTTATAACTAAAAAATTCATCCAAACACCCTCATCTATCTTGCATGCAATTCACACAAGACCTCTTGAACTTCTGACACGTAGTTCCGGGGTGCATTTTGGTTTGCCACCGGAGATCTTTGACATCTGTTTTATCAGTGCCCTCCCGAGAAGTAAAAAACAAAAACAAAGACAAAATAAAGAAAGTCGCGTTCTTTCTCTCTCCCCCTGCTGTTTAGATGACGGACGATGATAATTTGCGTCACTAACCGCAAGTGATAGTAATGCCCAAACCGACTCATTTGGAATTTAAGGGACATGACGTTGTGAGGCCTTGGACAAATGTTGAATTGTACAGTTCCTTCAGATCATTAATATTGCACTGCGCCGCGGTCCAACGCCTCAGTTAATTGAATTATCATGAGCACGATAAGCTACACCGAGAATATCTATAAATTAAGTATAACACGACAACGATCTTTTGTCGATAGTAATTTGTTGATTGTGGCTTTGATTGGCACGAGGGGATGTTACTTCGACGGTGTGTTATGCATGATCATAAATACACAGTGTCTAATCGTCTAATCGAAATCTTTCATTAGGGAATTGTTTTGGAGGAAATTGCATTTCAATCGATCATGTTTTACAGAGTGAAGAATTCTTTCTGTTTCCCCGTCGACCTCCAAGCATGTCGAACACCCCTGGAAAGTGATGAGTTAGTCTCTGCGTGTACAGGTCTCATGAAAGTATCATAATTAGTCTTCTCATTTTCCTGTTCATGAAACATGAATTTGCTTAAACGCGCCATTTCCTGATCGCTGACGACGGGCTTATCGAGTTGCAAACTGTAACATGCGCGAGAGAAATTATGCTTCTCGTTTTCCGTAATCATACTGGGAGACGTGATTCCTCACCTCTTGTGTGGATATGATTGTATTATGTAGGTTTGCTTGAGGTGATGTTCGTTATTCCGAAACAAACGAATTCCGCATACCTGCATGTATGTTAATCCGAGCATTCTTTGTCCTCGTGATGTTATTCCCCAGGTTCGTTATTCCGAAGGTTCTTTAACCCGAAAATGGAATATGGTCCGTTATTCCGAAGAACGTTAATTCGAAAATGAAATAGAGTTTGATAATCTGATAAGGAAAAAAGGTGCATATTACATACCGCATAAGTGAGATTCGTATCACTGATTGGTCAAAGGTATATCACGTGACAAGGTGTAGTCCCGTCTATCTTGCCTTAGGGTTTTCATGTAAGTGCTAGAAAGGCAAAACCCTCGTGATAGAATTCGTAAACCCTCCGCGACTTCTGTACACATAACAAGTACACTAGACTTCGCGCGCGGCGTCCGCAACCCATCCAAGGACGTTCACTACGCGCATCGTATAAACACATGCAAAATCATCGCACTAGCGCACAGCAGGCATGTTTCAACGTGGCATGGTGATCGAGCGCTCCTCCGTAATTTGAAGAGAGCTGGATCAAAGATCGTACACTTTGTCTTCAGGATTTCTTAGGATCCCGAAGCAGAGACAAATCTCAGCATGTTGGAAATATCGAATTAAAATACGAGCGACGGGAAACTGGATGTATACTGTAATCTTGTGCCAAGATTTTATGCAAGAGCTCGCCGAAGACCGTGTGACTTTAACTGTGAGTGAGTACCGTGCGAACTAGGTAGGCTACGAAATCCACGAAAACCATGCAAGCAAGTGCAGGCTGTGGCCTGATTTTAGGGCTAACGTTTAGGCATAACAGTTAGAATTTACTTCGTATTTGCCTAGCCCTAGATCTTGGTTCAGTCTTAAACGATGAGGTATATAAAACAAATATTAACTGCTCTGTATTCGGATGGTGGTGGAAATTATCACTCCCTCGGTGTTTTTCATACCGACCCTTCCATCACCCATCGGCTAACGCCTCGGGGTGATAGAAGGGTCGGTATAAAAAGCACCTTGGGAATGATAATTTCCACCATCATCCTCATGAACAGTCAACATTTGTATACTAACGAACCTTTTGAATGACTAACTTTTTTTTTTCGTTTTGAGATTTAACGGATCTTAGGAATAAGGAAATCTTTGACATTCATTTTTTTTTATCAGACCTTCTGAATAAGGAAGCCTATTTTTTTTTTTTTTTTTTGGGGGGGGGGGGATAAACGAACCTTCGGAATAACGAATTAAAACCGTTTAACTTGTGTGTATGTGTCTATGAGTTTGTGTGCCTGCACGTACGTGCTCGTGCTTGCCTACGTGATGGATAGTATTGATCAGAGGTAGAAACAAAGTAACTTATCCCTAGCCTTTAGGATGGCTCTGTATTGTGTTTCTTTTTCTGCTTACGCAGTGCTACAAACATTACAAAGGTCGTCAGATTATACAGTCTGATCTACTTCGTTTTTTCACTTTAGCCTTCCTCTTTCACGTGTTTTTCTTTGATGACAACATACACAAACTGATTATTTCTACCTTAAACGATATTACTGCCGATCACTATGTCCCTAAGGAAGGAGGATGAGTTTTACATTACAAAGTTTGTAGAACACCACAAGCGTTCACATTTTAGTACCCGATTCTGGAAAATTCGATCACAGCTTTCTTCAGAGGGACAAAAATGCGTGCAAATTAATGTTGAAGGAATGAATGTTTTTGCTGATATAAATTGATTGACAATGATGCCACCCCTGTCTCCCGTTGCCATAGCTACGCATGCGCCAGGTAGGCATGCGGTACTGGAAACCAATGCCAATGAACAACATTGCATATACATAAAATGGGTACGCAGTTTTAACCCGTTCTCCTATACTGTATATCCTCCACCGTGCATAATGCAACTCCCATTTGCATACCCAACACGATTGCTGAACTTATTCCTCAAATTTCTCCTACACCAACATCCCTGTGATCTTGAATATCATACTTTACTGCCACTGACCCTTAATTCATTAATCTATGTATATTTCTCTAGTACATGTATTGGAAACAGGTTTATGCTACTCTGCACGGCTTATATCATGTTCATAAATGTTAGGTAAACGTCACTTGGTGACGTTCAGCTGTGATCTGATGTTTGTTTGTTTGTTTGATCTTTTCTCTTTTTCTTCATAGGTATGTGCATTTTCCTTACTTTGTGTAGACTTAAGATGAAAAAGTGTTTATTGCCGAAATAAGTGAAAACAGCGATGATAATGACTGTGTACCTTGTGTGTGCTAGTGCGAGTCTTTAAGTCTTTCATATTTATATATCAGACGTGACAGAATGTAAAGTGTAATCATATAAACTGCCGTATGACAATATTAGTTTCTACTCATCCCCTTCTAATGAACAAAAATTAATATACAACATTCGCTTCTTTGATTTTTACACCCGGAATCACTCGAGAAATGATAGCATGGAGTGAATGTGTTGTTGTTTCCGAATGTCATCATGTCTGTTGTCTTTTTGCATCATATACACGCGCAGACTCGCAAGACACATCTTCTTCATTGGTTATAAACCCACACTCACTTATCCAACGAACCATTCATTCCAAGTGTCCGTGTACTCCGCTCTCAAGCTCAAACACACCATCGTACGGGAAACGTACACATGCCTGCAGACACAGAGGCATAATACACTGGTAACCAAGGACATAACCCAAAAAAAAAAAATGATTCGTCTTAAAAGAAAAAAATAAACAAAAGCCCAGAAAGCTAATGAGTAGCTTATTCCGTCATCCACGATGGCCCCCGGAGACAGACTGGCGATCTGCCAGAACCTTCACATAAAACACACACAAACACACACCCACACACACCCTCACACACGAACACACAAACAAACAAACAAACAAACAAACAAACAAAAACACAAAGAGGTTTAATCACTTCGCAACGCATACATAATAGACGAGTCAGGTTTTCTAGTCATTTTCCGCCTCCGGGCTCTGTTTCGAGATATCGGCCTTACATCTCTCGAAAATGCAATCACAACCACTTCATGGTATGAAACAGGCATTCTGCGCTTACCAAGCACTTTTCCCACTCCTTGAAACGCATACTCATTGCCATTTGCTTGTCGGCCTTGTCAGAAGGATTAGCTTTAAAGTGAAATAAAATTGTCTATTCTTATGTTCCTCGTTATTTGCTTTCAATTTTGTAGATCTTAACTTATACCCCACTTTTTAACGGACCTTCGACAGTCGAGAAAACTAACATAGAATAAACAGATCACCTTTTTTCCCCTTTCTTCTCATTTTGTTTTCTTGCTCGCTGTTTCTGTAATAGCTCAAGGCATTGATTCCCTATCGGTTGCAAAAACGAAAATTTAGCGTTTGAGTCGGTGATTGATATTTTCAGCGCCTTCTTTTATGATAAAAGATTTCAGGATTTTTTTCTCTCCTGATAACACCAATATTACGCGGCACATATCGCCCCCGTTGTTATTAGTATATTATCAAATTTGTGAGGGAGTCTTGGGGCCTTGCAAAATTAGCTCCTCCAATTAAAGACACCGTTCTGTCGGCTTGTAATCATTGATGAAAACCCAAGCGCGGCGCGTGGAAGATTAAAAGGAGCTCAGTTTAGTAATTAAAACTCACTCCAATCATGTTGTCATGTTCATATATTCATCATGCACCGATATAATCGTGATCAACATCAGCTTTCATTTCTCTTTCGCCTCCCTCTTCTACAGCCACGCATTGTTAGCAATGATTGATGTGATGTGATGTGATTTGATTTGATTTGATTTGATCCACTGCTTTCTGAATAATTGCTGGAATAAACAATAGTTTCTTATTCTTCTAATGAAAGGCATTTCCTATCGTATCAGAATTTCGACCACACACAGACACGAAGACACATATGAGTATATCATATATCTATATACAAATATATGTTTATATAATATATATGATATATATATAAGTATATAATATATATGATATATAAAAGTATAATATATATATATATATGTAAACAATAAAATGAGCAAAAAAAAAAACACCCATTTTAATCAAATGATGATAGCGTGAAACGTGTGGAAGTTTGATCTATCCCTTTAACGTGAGATGACTTCGCCCTGGTGCGACAGATGTGAAGGAATCTAATATTGCAGGCAGCCGCCAAAAAGCCGCACGCTAGACACGTGACAGGGCTGAAATTTCTCTCATTATAAGCACATGAGCTTATCCAATCCGTTGAGGTAACCACAAGTCACACGTCCAATGATGCAAACAGTTATATAATTTATTTATGATCCAAACAGGTTCTGACATGTAGAGACAGAGAGATAGAGAGAGAGAGAGAGATATTAGATAAATATGTGTATGGTACATTAAATGATTCAATATACATTAATGTACATTCATGTAATGACGACCATAATTACCTATACCCATTCTACACGATTACAATGAAGGAAATTAGAAGACAGAGCTTGTGAAAAATCAATCTAACCACATCACGGTTACTTTGCGTAATTTACCATCAAATCCTAGTTTCATCTGCTCTGACTGGGAGCACAAAGAAGCCGAAATACATTATTTACATTTCTTCCATATTCGTCGTTTGTTTGATGTTGCAAAATAGATGGCTCTCATTCCTTGTACGGAGAACTACACGCACATAATTGTCATTCTAGATCAGCATGAGGTATGTCTCTTGACGAAGTAATACGAACAACAATTTGACTCGGTAACTGAACTAATGAAAATAGATTTCAGGCTACACTACGCAAAAAATAGAGTAGAAATCAAAGAAAATGCAATTATTTTCCATGAGAGAAAAAAAATAAATAAAATTGCCTCATTCTACACGAGACACACATGGCCTACCATACTCAATACAGCACACATCTTTTGGTACATGTACTGACATTGATGGGCAAAGTAGCACAAAGTAGCACTATACAAAGTAATTGTGAGTGCATGAAAATAGATTCAGGTGGTTTGACTGTTGCCTGAGATCTACCATGAACCTGAAGGATCAATTAAGCTGTAGTATTGGACTTCCACAACCATTTGTTCTGTTCGAACCTAATTTGTTAGATAAACGACTACATCACCTGTGTCTTACGCCGAACTCGACCCGCCATGAAATGACCTGGAAGGTTACTCACGTTTCCGAACCTGTCCTAATTCTCTACGATTGTCCTAGTCGAATTTCACTTCTTTGCTTACAGTCTGCTGGCATTTCGTCTCCATTTCCCTTCTTTGGACTAATGTTTCTGTTCACTTGTTTGTTCAAACCGCATCAATGCGACCCAGTAAAAGCAGTGCGGTTATCGAACATCTCCCGGGGGTAGTTTAGCCGACCTGTCTTCCAATGTGTATGAATGCACAGTGGAGTCGCCACAAACATCGACTTTCAAAACAAAATTAGAGTGTTTCCTTTATGCCGAATAGGAGAAGACGTGTAATTCGTGCATTGAATTTCATGAACTTCCCGATGCCCATACTGAAGGTAGTAAGTACCTCACAAAGTCCCCTCTTTGACAACCAATAAACGGCACCTGTGTGAGGAATCAAGCAAAATATTTGTGGTATGTCTTCGTGTTCTTCGAGGTGCATGCGACTTTGCTTCGCTTCCCCCTGTAGGAGTTTAGAGTTTAAGCAGTAAAGCATCATGTCCCAAGCGCCTCCTTTTTTAGTGCCTTGGAATTTGACGCGGAACGCAATTTAGCGGATCACACCCTCGCCCTCACCGCCCTTCTGGCCTGGCCACGGCGCGTGCCGCGTCACATCGAATTCGATAGTCGCGGATCAATACACCGCTTATTGGCGGGAGTCGATGAGTTGAAGAGGCTGTGGAGATACGGCGGGTCTCTCATTGCCGCCTAAGCTACCCACCGTGGCCTGCACTCGACTCTGCGATTAGGTTACGTGGGGAAGGGGGAAAAGGGGGCCCATAGGGGTCAACAAACTTGGATGACTGTCAAAATTTATAAGGGATTACATCGTAGCGCTTATATCAGTCTTTGGAGTGTAATCATGTAGGATAATTGAAAAGGAAACTATTATTTCAAGTTCAACAAATATATATATGTATATATATAATTGTTATTATTATTATTATTATTATTATTATTATTATTATCATTGTTATTGTTATTATTATTGTTATTATCATTATTATTATTATAATCATTATTATCATTATTGTTTTTTTCATTGAAACAAGACTTTAATGTTATAATGAATGTAATTTCTCTTCTGGTTACAACCGCTTTCCGAAGTTGAGTATCTATAATTTTTATATTTTATAATTTTTTTCCTTTTTTATCTCCGTGTTTACGATTATATGGCACTATATGTAAACATTTGTGCACACACACAAAAATAAAAACAGCAGCGAGACATGCAAACTTAATAAACAAACTGTTACGAAAGCGAAACATTTCTTTAGCAAGACAAAATGAAGGTAAAACATTTAGTTTTTTCTCTTCTCACTCAAACGTTTTCCAGAAATACATCAATATTGGGCAACAACTCCGATTGCTAATACACATGCCTTATGAAGTGGTTACGAAACCAAACTTTATACGTTGCACCGAGGGCCACTCAGTTATAAACATCTGTTCTGAAAGAGACTTATTCTTGGAAGGGACTGAAATAAAGGGAGAGAGAGGGGGGGGGGTGTAGATAGAGAAAGGAGAAGGGATGGGGTGATGATCGGACTCGCACAAGGTATACTATAACCGACGGGGATGAATATCGCCTCTTCTGCTAAACAAGGTGAAAGATTGAATTGTGATGGTGTACATTTCGCTCTGGGACTAATTCAGGAAGAGAATCTTTGAACGTGAATTTCGCAAGAGACCCCCTGCGGAAACTAAAAAAGCGTGGGAAGGAAGTCTGCCTCAATACAGGGAAGGACATCCGGGTTAGTTTGTTGATTTGTTTGGGGTTTTTTTTTTCCTCTTTACCCCGTCATCTGAAACTTCCTCAGTGCGCGTTTTTGTTCCATAGCTGACCGCCCCTGGTGGTGACTGCAGCCCGTGAAACGTCACAGCTATAAAAAGCGTATCACCTTTCACAAACTGACGGTTTTAGCCTGACTTCAGTATTTGTGTCACAATCATAGGTAAATATGTATAACTAAATGCTTTATTTCCCACCATCTAACCCCCCCCCCCTTTGCGCTATTACGAAACACGTGACAATGACGTGTCAGGAGACTTAACGTCATGTAAACACTGGAAGGCGTTAGTTATTGAAGCCTTTGCGTAACAAGTAAAAAGGATTACGTACACCTTTCCCGGTACGCAGGTAGACAAAACTCCAGCGTGACTGACGATCAGAATGTCTTTTAAGAGTGGGCCCCACACAACAAGCCTTTGTACTGATAATTCAGTTGCAAGGTACGGATAACCTCCTTACAATTTATGGCAAGAATAGACATTACATCCATGCACCAGTAAAGGGGACTCACGCGTTCTGTTTGCCAAAAGAGTTGTGTGATTAGAGTTCGTGTCAAAGTAATTTCAGATGAATCGGGTCTTTGCTATTGTCTATACACAGAGTGCGAGTAACCTTCTATGACGTCACATCCGGTCGTTTCAACAGAACATGGCGATAGACGTGAAGCAGAAATATTCATACACAGTTGATTACCAGCTTGATCTAAGTAATTCGTCTCGAGAATTTTAACGTAAAGATAAAACACGTTTGAATGATTGATTCAAGGAGGCCGTCATGAAAAGGTTTGGTTTGTTTCCTGTAAATACTGACATATGCAATATGGCTGTTCTTTCACTCGACCTCAGATGTATAATTTCATTTATTTTGCAGCAAGAACATTTCACACTAACTTACAGAGGTAACAAACATAAAATAGAGAACAGCTGATGGCTTATAGATGAAATCACTCTATAAAGGAGAGCCTATTCACACAATAGAGTAAGATAAGAAATATGAATGATGCATATACAAAATAATAGCATTAACAATCTTGTATATCTTACAAGAAGTCAAAGTTTCAATGTACAAGAGAAGATGAACAATTCACAAGAATAATGAAATACGGCATTCATGGTGGTTTCCCATATTCTCAGGAATCACAAGAGAGAGAGAGAGAGAGAGAGTCGAATTTGCAATCAAGCAACCAAACCACTCACCAGTCCGCGAAACTTTTTGTCCACGGTAATGTTTTCCCTGACATACACACACACACATACACACACACGCACACACACACTCAGCCTCGCTGATTTTCCATTTGAATGCATCCACATACTAACACATCCGCGCCACACACACACACACACACACACACACACACACACACACACACACACACATACACACACACACACACACACCCTCACACACACACGCACACATGCTCTCACCCTATAGATGCATACTTAGAAGCACACACGCTGACCCTAACATGTATTGCATCGAGATAAAAGTACATGCAATCTACTCTGCAAATTTTTGTAACTGAATTTTAAAAAAAATTGATTAAGATACTAAAATAGTTATTATGAGCATTGTACGAGAATCTTGAGTCATATTTTTCCAAATCCATATTCCATTCAGAGTAGAAACATGTACAATATTTCCCGGAGAGTTGATCCTTTTTAGCTATCAACAGCAAACGTTGCCAATTTGCCCACAGATTAATAGGACTTCAAATAGATTGACTCTTTAATATTTGACAAAGTGTTGACGGGCGGAATCCCTTGCGAAATCTTCCTATGAATTGCCAATAGATCAGACCCTATATAACCACTGTCATCAGGTTTGAATCATATTCTCCTTTTTTATCTTTCCTCGCTGCATTTATAGACCCATACTTCAGCAAATGATGTCGTTTCTTTTTACCATTAACCCCAGACTTCCTTTGGCAAAATGACAATGTGCCTTATCATCAGGACATTCTTTTGATGGAAAGGGGCCTATGAATAATAATTGGGAAGTACTAAAAGGGAAAGTCTGGGGAGAGGATAATGTAAACAAAAAAATATGGATGACACAGCACGTTGAAATATTGAACCAAATTGCTCTTCAGCTGTGTTAGTTTTCCTTGTACTCTTTGAGGGAGGGGGAGGTGACTTTTTTTCCACTTTAAATATTAGTGTGTCTAGTTTGAGTGTTATGGCATTTGCTTTCACATGAATGATAAACGTGATGGAATTAAGACATCATCATTCCTCAGATTACTTTAGTTCAAGTTCGATTCAAAACAACAACACATCCATGTTTTAAACCTTTTATTGATTGATTACCGATGACTAGTTGAATATAATAGAGATAGAATTGTTCCAGTGGCGAGAAATGACGCCTATAATAGTCGAGGAGCCGTTGATTACGACGGGATTTCCACCATGTCTTGGCTCCCGAAAAGCTCGACGTCCTGAGGGTCGTCGGGGCTCGGGGAGTAGCCCCAGAGGAAGTGAGGGTTGCCGGGGATACTGGCGGGAAAAGCTGCTGGAAGCGTGTCGCGTGCGCGTTCCTCAAAATGAAACGCGCCCGTCTCTAGTAAAAGCCTGCACGAAAGTTAAAAAAAAAGAACAAAGGGGGGTTATTACAAATGCCGATTGTTGTTTAGATGCAGCATTACGTACGCACATGCTAACTCATCAAGGAATGTCTTTGCATATCACAAAAGTACGCATAATTGCGTTTACGAAGATCAAAAACCAAACATTATATCATAAACAGACTGTTTAAACAATGTCTTTAATTTGGATAAAACACATTTATTATGAAAAACAGAGTAAATATCCAACAGACTTTAATAGTAAAGACTCATGGACAAGTAGTTTCCCTTCATGTAATTAGGTAACATTGAGTTTGGACTGTGTGTGGGATATGACATCATATTGTCCAGATTCTGTTATCCCAGTCAAGCAAACTGCTTATTGATTAATACATGGTCTCCTCCACCTGCATCCGAAGATACGACATAATGTATGTTCGTGTATAATTATACATTATAACGTGTATAATAACATTATATACGAGTATATAACTATATATCCATTTATTTTAAGTCCTCTGTAAGTATTCTTGTTCATATTTTGATGAGAACGTTGTTGATTTGTCGTAATGATTTAATTTTTACAGGTTGATAACTGAAACAAACTGAAACTGAAAAAAACCCACCCCAAATCTGACCCACTCTCGAGCAATGACTAGAGCACTGACTCCTGACATGGGACTCCTGTTTTTTATTGGTCTCACTTGTTACAATGACAGAAAGAGGCAACATAGATTGGTGTTAATCATATAGGAGTAATTAGTACAAAACCGCCCGAATACAATAACTTCTCTGTTTAGAGGTATCTCTGTGTAGTAGACTGAGATGTGAGGACAGGTCATTTTAAGAGTAAACAACACATCGTAAGTGGGGCATTCAGAACTGTTAAACTCAGGAGAGCAGGAGGATAAACTGATAAAGAACGAGTGAAGTGCAGTAAACAGAGGGGAAATCCGAAATTGGAAACTGGACTCCAAGAGTCATTTCACCAGACGCATATCAACAGGGTTCGCATTGCAAAAACTGCTCGCGGCTGTTGGCGACGGGGAAAAAAACCCGAAGCGTATTTGAGTGTGTGTGTGTGTGTGTGTGTGTGTGTGTGTGTGTGTGTGTGTGTGTGTGTGTGTGTGTGTGTGTATTGGTAAGTGTGTGTTTTTTTGTGGTCCCTTTCTTGCGTAAAATGAAACGCTACTGGCCTTACGTTTCATTTCTCTCTGCCAATTGATTTGTAGTATTATTTTTTTCTTTTGCAATCTTCGATTGTTCCTTCCCTTTTGATTTGACCGAGGGCGAAGACACGGAATGCATCGCCAGGGCTTGATCGCGCCCATCCAGACAATAGTGAGCTTTAATAGATCTGCGACGCGGACGCTAAGGCGACGAAAATTAGGCAACTGTGTATGGTGTTTTGCACATGCGCGAGACAGCTGTTTCTATGTTGTCCAACCCGGGAGGAAACGTCGTCTTAGCGTTCGCGTCGCAAATCTAGAGCTCGCTAATGATATCAAGTTACCATTATACTACTCATTGTTCTGGTCGCCGACAACAAACCACAACTTGACACTAAAAAGAAATAAAGCTATTTGTATAATATTTACACATGGAAAGCAAAGTAAGATAATAACAATGATAATTTACGTGAAAATACGGAAAAGGGAAATGCGAGGGTAAGATGCTTTGATTGACAAGGAATGGAACCAATCTTACACCACTCAGCAAAGTATGTGCATATAGAAAATAAAACACATGTATACATGTGCAAGTGAACAAGTTCGCGCTGGATAATCACGTCAGAATATAATTTTGATTATAGCTGAAAGGAACAAGAAAAACCGGTAGCAAAGACACAAATGGGCACGAGAGCTGCCGACGACTTTTGGTGTCATTTGGAATCTTTTCAAAAAAAGATGATGGGGGGGGGGGGATGGACGTCTTTTTTGTACAGGTCCTAATGGACACTCGGACCAGCCGCAGGAATAGTGAGACAAATTCCTTATCCAGGAATATGATCTAAAGTTTCATTAAGTATGCTTATCTAATGTTCGTTTGCTCGTTCTTGCCTTCCCTGCAGCATAAGCAAATTTAAGTTTATCTGAAAGGATATAAAAAAAATGATATATCCTTGATGTAAGATTGATTTTTACAACAAAGACAAAAAAGAGATGTTTATCCAGGGTAATGAGGATTATGGCTTTCTTTCCCCCAGTGTAACCTCTTCAGTGTTGCCACTGCTCAACCAGAAGGCCCTGCCATTAGTATTACCCTATTGTAGAGTTGTCAAGTATCCATTTATACACCTGGCTCAAGAGGGACATGAAGGTTAAAAACGTCTTGTCTAAAGACGTAAGAACTGGAGTGGATTTAAAGTCGGGTCCTTTAAGTACAATTTTGTAAGGAGTCATATCCAGTATTATGACACAGTGCTTGACATTCAAGATGCATATTCTTGTTTCATTGGATGTGAAGTTGTGAACGTAACGAGTGTTGCAAAGAGTTTGACTTTGTGAAGTGGGTTTCAAAGAAGGCCCGAGAGGGGAAAAGAAGATCTTCAATAAATTCTCAGGATTTGGAGAAAATTCACTGATACCAATCAACCCTTGTGAAAATGGGAAACTGTTCTAGCCCTGTCGGATGTGATTTGTTGGTGTCGACACTCTCAACGTGTAAGATAATACGTTCCTATAAAAAAAAAACAGGAATGGAACCTACCACGAAAATAGAAGATTCATGTTTGTTTGGTGTCTTTCAAGGAAACATCTTTTCTATCAAGTTTTGACTGCAAGTCTTTGCTTCATTTCGTAATGCCTGAATGTACTGACGATAAAGTCATAAAATTAATGACCGAAAGTCATCGCTTTCTAGTTGAGGGACCGAACAAAACGAAAAATAAAAGCCAACATCCGCACTTAAACACAAACTTTCAATCCTCGCTAGAAATCACACACACACAAACCGGCAATGAATGGCCTAAACCATGACGAGAACGTTTCGTAAGACGAAAAAGATGGCATACCCGTTTTTCCCGTATCACTTTCTCCCCATTTGACGTTCCATTTACCCTCGTCATGAAACCAGAGCATCACCTTACGTGCCTCCACCCTGCCCAGGAAAAGGGGGAAAGCTTAAATTCGCCGGTCGCCTCGCATCTTCAACGGGGATTAAAGTAAGTAGTTTCCACTTACAAAGTACTGCATCCTGTCTGTATTTGATCATAATTTGGACGTTTTGTAATATATTTCCCCTCGGCCTTCCCAATCGCGCTGATGGAAATAAATTTCATTATGATGAAATAGTTCGGTCTTGGGAGAGAAACATCCTGAGATTCTCTCGAAATGGAAAACTCCACATTTTCGTTCTGGGGAGTATTTCTTGTGTTTTTTTCTCCGCTATTCTTATTCTGTCATGTACCCACTGCACGAGTATCCAAAACTGCGGCGCGCTAAAATTAGGTTAGATTGACATTAAAGGCACAGATGTTACTCGAAGGAGCCGTCATATAAAAGACGAGTTTTATCTCAAGGGCATTCCCATTACGTACTTCAAGACAGCTACACTTTATTTCAACAGTTTTCAACAATTCACGACAGGTCTAAAAATATTTAGGTGCGTCTTCTTTTCTCACAAATGAACTTTCTGGATTTTGTGGGACAAAGCTAGGTATATCAACGATAGATAAGCCCAGACGTTGATACAGCAATCACGTGTTGCAACAATTTTCTGACAAATCTCTTCATTGTTAGTTTTATTTCACGGACTACAAGGGGAGTGACTGCGCATTGGGTTGCAGTTCAATAAATGAGGGGTATACGCACTGCACAAAGATCTAGGTGACGCAAGAAGCAAGGTACACGTGCAGGTGTAATCAATCTCACTGCTCACTATGACGTTTAGGGAAAGCCTGAAAAGGGTCATTTACGTGTTGGTCAGAGGACAAAACATGTACCTTGTAAATAGTTTTATTCTTCGAGATATTCATCTCTCATCCTATCTCTTTTCTTTTTACTCCCCCTCCTCCTTCAAAAGTTGATACCCCCTACATGCACGCAAGTAACACTGGATGATTGAAATAACGAAAGGGCTGTCCTATATGCTGCTGAGAAATACAAAAAAGACGGTTTGGGTCCAAATGAGAAATATTTTCCCCGCGGGGTAAATCATTGAAGAATCTCAAAGACGTAGAATCATTCAATGAATTGACAGCAGCAAGCATAAATTCTCTCTTTCTGGTCGTTACATTACATGCAAAAGAAAGAAGACGTTCACCTCCACTCCCTTACGAAAAAAAAAAATCAAAATCCTGACAGGCTTGCCCTGCTTTCCGGCGATAGTGATACCTAAGATTAATATTTATGTGCCTACCATATCCGTGGAAAGTTTAATATTGCCCTTTTGATATGATGTTGCGAAAGAAGTATTGATGTAAAGGTAATCATTTAAAACGGCAATGGAAATATCACTCCTTTATTTACGGGAAATTGTCCGTACAATGTTATTCCATGCACACACCCACTAATGACATTACGAGATACTCCTGAATAATGTTATCTCTTTAGATCTGTGAAACCAAATGAAAAGAATGGACGCTTATACATGTATACACTTTATATATAATGTTCATGTGCCTCTGGGCACGGTATTATTGCTCGTGTAAGCCCATGTGTATATATATGTGGCCTTTTGCCGTTCTACCAATCTGTTCTTCAGATAAATGGGCAACATGCACCAAACATAAATCATTCCTCGTATTGGAGGCAAACCCCGCTCATGGTCGTGTGGGTACAGAAAAAAAAAAATGTGTCACCTTCATTTGCCATTCAGCGCACCACGGAATGTTTGATTGTTTGGCGTACCCGGCGACCTGGCCGGCTTTGGCGCCGCGGAACCCGCCCATGGTCGCTTGGAGTCAAGTTTGATATACAGCCGCCATTTGTCATTCTGTACACACACACACACACACACACACACGCACACACACACACACACACACACACACATCCAACCACCCACACACACACACGCACACACATCATATGTTTGACCGCAGCGTGTGACAAACACAAACATGAAGGTCTTGTATACAAGTTTGGGTCTGTCTGGCAAGATGGATGTCAGAAATCCAGTCTTTCCTGCTACTCTGTTCAGGATCAGTGGCGGCCGTATCGTGCTAATGCATGCCTGATTGTTATTACAGTGAACTGTTTTCTATTTCCAGCTTAAAGTCCTCCTCGTAAAATTTCTAGCTACCAGCTACAACAGCTACAAAACCATCATCGCACAAAATATAACAAAATAATGTCTTAACATCAGGGGTAGATATGAACGTAGGGAATCGTTCCAACCTTTTGATATTTTCACCTGGAATGATGATCATGAAGCCCCTTTTGACTATAATAACAAAGTGGACGGATTTCAACATTAAAAAGAAAACTTTTTTGTTATTTCGAAGAAAAGTTGCAATGCTTGTGTTTATTCATACTCACACGTGGGTTGTTGGACTGACATTGATTTTTAGGGCCTCGCTGTGGGACTCCATCTTGTTTGCTAGCGAGACGTTATTGCCAAACAAACAGTACCGCGGCATCTTCTGCCCCACGATACCAGCTACTACCGCTCCCGTGTGGAGACCAATACGCATCTGGAAGAAGAGAAAAAAAAAGAGAGAAAAAACCCCACATGATTGAAAGCATCAAGAATAACATCAGCAGCATCGAACAATAATAACAACAACAACAGCAACAACAGATGCAAAGGATCCGACATCTACAATAGTGGGAGCACCATGCATGGAATACTGGTTGAGGCTCTGGGCACTTAAGGAGAGATTCTGAATTCGAGTCCCACATCCATGCTGAAAATTATGAAGATGCACTCATGGTATTTCTCTCGATGGAGGTGTAGAACTTAAAGATGTTGCGCTTAACTGGGTATATTCGCTCAGCAGAATCCTATATTTCGCTGATGTTACTGACGTGGCTGGACAGCACTCAGCCAGACGAACAAGACAGAACCGAATGATTCGAGTGGATGCGTCCGTTTACCAGGTTGACCCCTCATTCTTATCTCACCGTTAAAGACAAAGGTGGAGCTTATGGAACAATTGATGACAGTCATACTATGTATTCTAGCACGGGACTGACTCACTGGAATGTGAAGAATTCATGAATGAAAGAAGAGAAACCTTTTCTGTCATTATTGATGGTGTTAGTACTGTATATTTCATCAAATGACAAGTATTGAAATATCACCATGATCAAGGTTTTGGTCTCCTTGTGTAGACGTGGGCCTGGGTGAGTGACTTTAAAGGGACATTCCAGACGATTTTCATAATTTCACATCATGTAGTACATAAATCGACAACTCCATGTATAGATTTTTGGAATTTATTGTGGTTCTTGAGCAGAGAAACAATAGTTTGAAAAACCTTAAACAGATTACACTGAACAAGGATGATGACATGGGAGGTTCACATATTCAAGAAATGTAGCAGTGTAATTCCATCACAATACCGCTTGCTTGCGAGTTCACCTGTGTATAATCTATGCATGTCTTCTTCTTTTGTTCTGCTTCCTTGAGCCCCAACTCATGCTTTCTTATGGTGACTCTGCCATGTCATCATCATTGTTCATTGCAATTTGTTCTAAATTTTGAAAATATTCTTATTCTTCATCCCAATTATCACAAATTCTGAAACTCTGTCGTCAGTATAACTAATTCATAGTGGCTCAAATGTAAAAATTTGAAAATCATCCGGAGGTTTCCTTTAATGTCATGCCCATCCTTGCTCAGCGAACAACAGATTCTTGGTAATGTAAATGGTGCCTCAAGTCATACATCTTCGTGGTATCACTCCTCGTCCCACATCATGGGCCGCGAAAAGTTTTTACTGTGCGTGTACGTGTGTGTGTGTGTGTGTGTGTGGTTAGGGGAGGTAATTAATAGTTGGTTTGGTCAAAGGTTAATGCTCCCTTCCCCGCTTAGGACAGGAAGAATCGAGGGGAGGGACTCACAAAAGACATTGAGCTCTTGCGGCTTTTTTTTTTTTGTTTTGTAATATTTTCCCCAGTTTTTTTTTTTGCCAACTGTGTCTGTGTGTGTCTGTGTGTGTGGGGGGGGGGGGAGGAAGCTGCTGTCCCTAACCCCTTCCCCTCTCCTTCCCCCCTCCCCTTCCCCCTCTCCTTCCCCCTCTCCTTCCCCCTCCCCTCTCCCCTCCTCCTCCTGCCCCCACCATTCCGCGGGCACTGCACAGTATTGGTCTTTATTCGCGCACGGAATAACAAAACGAGCTTTTGCATTCCACTTGACTGAAGAAACACTGAAGCAAAATGCTCTCTTTTATTGTCTTAGGCTCCAATTCGCTGGGTGGACGAATCATCAAAATTAGATTCAAGCGGCTCTACGCGATGGCGGTTTGCTCTCCATTTAAGGTTCGCCTCGGTCTCAAAGGCAATATGGCGAGGATGGTGTCATTGCGGATTAGAATCAAGCAGTGCGTTGCAAAGGACTGGTTCCGGTGGCCGTGCTGGTGAGAGTAAGCTCCATTTCCTCCTCAATATTTGACGAAGTTCGACACTGGAGGAGGGTGGGGGTATGGGGAAGGGGGGTAGGATGATTTTTTTTTCAGGCTCGTCGTTGAGGCGGCCAACGATAGCACCCGTTTCCTCCCTCTCCACTGATTTCATTACACCTCCTCGTGAGGAAAATTGTGGAATAATGTTATAACTGAAAATTTTCAATAAAACCACCTGCGAGTTGCCACATCTCATTCACTGCTGTGCCTTGATTTTGTCTGATGTGTTTCTCGCGGCAATTTTCAGACAGCGGAAGGGAGGGGAGGAAGCAGAATGAAAGTTGATAAGAACGAATTTAGGCGGGATTAACGTAAAACAGGTTAACGGTACCGTAAAGAATAGCGAAGAAACCATATATTTTCGGCATCAACCCAGAAACTTGAGAGAATACATTTTCGGTAGAGAAGAAAATCAAAATGAAAATTTGCAATAGGGACATCACTTGACAGGCTGAAAGCTGATTTGATTCAATCAGTCTGTAGATTGTATCACGACCAAATAGGAGGCTCTCTCTACCAAAGATTCCATTTTGAATCGCATGGACATATTTTCACTTGCTAGAACTATCTTTTATTTCCCCTTTCTCTCTCTTTCTGTGTCATATTTGAATATATATATATATATATATATATATATATATATATATATGCAAAGATACACAGCATCTTGACTTTCCAAACGGTAACCGAGAAGACGCTTATATAATAGTAGGACCATCACACATGCACGGTCGATCCAACATCCTAACAGACAGTTCTACCGTAGGTTGACACCTTCTTCAGATGCCAGCTTTCCATTATTTTCATCCAATACCTATCAACCTCCACGAGACGTTACTTCCCGTTGCCGAGTATTCGACCCTTGTCTCCCCCACCCCTCTTCCCACAGACTATCAGTGGGAATGGAATCCCATAACACGATGACCAAGTCGACTTCCAGATGCAACCAAACGGAAGAGCAGGATCGGTCCTGATACCCTACCCCTGGAAAACTGCCTCTGCCAACAGGATTACCGAAATCTGATATCGGCGGTTTCTGCCGTCTTTGAATTTCAGGCCTCGCTTCCATTAACATGTGCGGATCACAATCCCCCCGATTTTATCCTATAATAAGAATTGAAGGTGGTTTTGCGGCGAGGGAAGAGCGAGTGAAAAAAAAATAGAAAGAAAAAAACAACAACAACTCGGCAGTCAAAGACAGCGGCGACTGCGATGAGAAACGACTCGACGGAATAAGAAATTGGCGCCATTTTGTCTCTCGGCGGACAGTACCAATTTGGAGAAGGTGCGATTTGCATAATCGAATGTCAAAATGTCCTTAATTGCATTTTTTTTTTGTATTACGAGCCAGAGCATTACGTTATCGGTTTAGTACGTCTTCTTCGGACATCACGGTGCTTTCAAGCAAACATTGCTCTCTAGCTGACGGGGTGGTCCAGCCTCTAACTTATCTAGTTACATTTTTCTTATGATTTTGTGATCAGTCTTTGGAGACATTAGGAATGGGGGTGGGGGGGGGGGGTGGGGGAGACAGTGTCGGAACAGCCGAGAGGATGAATGTTCAGGTGTAGCCATGTTAAGATCTTCCGGCCCTTCGGCTCCGCCCATCAAAGCGAAGATGACTGTGTGACAAGTGGCTTGTGTAGTACTCGCCGCTCTGCCTACAGCCGATCAACTAAAATCAAGCAGTGACGAAAGGCTGTAGCATCCAAACAACTTTTGTCTGCCCACTCTATAACCTTACTTCTTATCCGTCGCCTTCCCCCTCCCCTCCGATCTCTCCTTCTCTCTCGCTTTCTCTCTCCATAACACATTCATGTGAGAAAGAACAACTTGTTACCTGATCCCGAGTAAGATTTTGATGGCATTAAGATGTATTTTGTTATTCAGCTCGACACGTTTTGCAATTCACGATTTCTATTACTTTTCCCCGAAAACATGTCATTCAGCGTAACATGTATTCTTCAGCACGATTCTGCCAAGTCATGCACCTGTCAATACCGGAAATCTCTCTTTGTTGCACAGGTGTCACGGCGAAATGTTATACAACTACTAATTTTATTCATTCCCCCCTTCGTGCAAATAACAATTTGGGGCGGGGCGGGGGTGGGGTAAAGGGTATAGCCGGGGAAATTAGTGCAGTTGATTTTGAAAAGTCCACCTATTAGAAATCACACAATTTTGCTGTTCCTATGGAATCATATTATGCCATTAGAATGAAATCTAGGTATGATCGCCCGCAGGCAGAAGATCTTGCACTTCTCTTTCGTACGAAAACAATCTTCAGGTTAAAATTGACCTTATGGCTGCCTTATGGATACCATGCAATAGGACTGCCATAGTTTTAGTGCAACCAATCAGATAGATCTCTCTTATTCTTTCTAAAGCTAAAAATTGATTTTGCGACGCATAGGCAAAGGTGATTTGAAGAAGACAAGTAACAAAAATGTATTTCACTGGGTTTCTGATCAAAAAGTCCACGATTATGTTTCCACTCTAAGATGAAAGTGTTTCTTCTCATCACACTCTAGGGTTTGAATATTGTTTCAGGGAGAGTGTATGTCCCGACACGAGGGTTAGTGGAATGTGCTGTAATGGTATTCTCCCCCACCCCATCATCTTTAGCTTTTTTTTTCTTTCGTCATTTTTATGATATGGGCAACTTTTATAATAGAACTATATAATTTTTTTTTTTACAGTGGAATGTGCTATGATGGTCATAATTCTCCCCCACCCCGTCATCTTTATCTTTTATCTTCTTTCGTCATTTTTATGATGTGGGCAACTTTTATAATAGAACTTTCTTTGTCCGTGTTGGCGAAATCACGTTAGAAGAATGATGATAATTCGTTGTTCAACAATAAATTATCCTTGTACGAGGAAAGTAAATCGAGCACAGAGAGATAATCACTTTATTACCAGGTTCTGTCTCTTTCTCTCTCTCTCTCTTGCCTCAGTAGATGTTCTGAAACAAAATCCCCTGTTTATTATTTCCGATGCAAAGAACCAGGCTTGTACAGTGACGTTAAAAACATGGCATGCTCATTAAAACCACGAAGCGAGCAGCACGAACAAGATTATCATGCACTGCCAATCTTAAGCCGTTCAAGGACATGGCGTGATTGCATTCACAACTAAAAAAACCCCCCAATTTTACAAAGTGATGTACAAACCATTCGCCATCGCACAATAAGGGACACTGACAAATAATTGGACCGGCTGAGCCTTTGACAAACTAACGACCCCCCGAACAAACAGACAAACAAACAAAAACAAAACAAAACAAAACAACACACACACAACCAACAACAATAAAAGCAAATAAACAACTGCGCTTGTCACATAGTGTACAATT
This sequence comes from Diadema antillarum, assembly GCF_040938485.1. Classification (NCBI taxonomy): domain Eukaryota; kingdom Metazoa; phylum Echinodermata; class Echinoidea; order Diadematoida; family Diadematidae; genus Diadema; species Diadema antillarum. Next base: position 307,243 of record NW_027271972.1, on the reverse strand, counting down.
AATAAATGAAATGAAATGACATTACGCGGGCAGTATAGTTTTATCAAAAATGGTATATTATGTTCATCAACGTATTGACTCTCTTACTTAACGTTTTTTCCTCTACGTGTTGAACAAACAGTTTGTTTAGCGGATTTTTGCTGCCCAATGACTTTTAAATAAAAAAAAAATACCAAAGCATATCAAACAAATTAATACCTTCTGAAAGCTAATTGGTCATTACTTTTGTAACAGCGACATTATTGAGGCACTGCGACTACTCTAAGCTTCCTCTAGTATAAGTACAGGCTTCCAAATGAATTTAGAAAATAACACTTCCCTATATTTTCCTTACTTTATATTTAGACCTAAGTGTAAGAATTCTACTCACACCTATTTTCAACATTTTGACCTCGATAACTGCCTCACAGGGCCCCAATCGATAAAATCACCCCAACAAATCAATATGTTACTAACTATGCAGTAACGGAATAACAACATTTTGAAACGTGAAGCACGAAAACAAAGGATCAATTGATTTTTTGTTGTTGCAAATCTAACCATGTGAATATGATCTAAAAAAAAACCACCAACAATCGATCAAAATTAAGTGGCTGTGGTCAAGAGAATTGTAGTCTTGTTAAACAAGAAATTATGACTCTTTCATTGGAGTGTTTTTTTTTTTTTTCTCGGATTAACAAAAAAAAAGTCGGTTAATGTCTGACATCAACAAAAGATACTCATTCGGCATTGTTATGTCACAGTTTCCATGGCGATATTTTTGGACGGCTTTTGCTTTCAGGCTGTCATACGTGTTGACCTTTTGACATACTTTCAGTCTATTTTTTTTTCTCCCTCTGATATCTGGGGGCTATTTCCAGCTTGCACAGACGTATTGAAACAGACAGCTGTTTCGGCAATGAAATGTTTTTATTATTTATTTTGCAGAGCACAGGTCTATCGAATGCTGTCGGGTGCAAACAAGATATGTTTTCTCCCTTTGTTATCGTTATGGAACGATTCCTGGAGATGGAAAAAAAAAACAATAACGACCGATATTTCATATCCCTCGGGGAATTCTCCTTTTCGTGTGGGATAGGCATAACATTTATGTTTCGTGTGAGTATCAAATCATAGCGACTATCGGAGGGAAAAAGAATTTGCCATTTAACAAGGGAGAAATAATTCAAAGATCGATGCAGGAACAACATGTCCCTCCACCCTGAACAACATTCTCCATCAGTGTTGGCTCTACCGGAAAAAAAATCCTATGTGATTTTGAAAATTCTCTGCAGAAGTTGAAATAGGAAATCATCTGCTTTTAATCATGATTTGTGTTCAGTCTAGTCTTCTGTATTGAAACAGCATTTTGAAATACAGGTGTGATTCATGCCTTTACTTTAATTCTTGTTCTTCAACTTGCCTTTTGAATCGGATGAATCTATTCTTTGATTTGACTCCGAATGAGCCAATTCAGAATTAATGACCATTGGTGTAACCGTTGTGTTGAGCAATTTTAAACGATACTTTAAACGATAAAACAGATCCGTTTCCGGAGGTACCTCTTCTCTATCGGACAGTATCATCACTTTGCAGAAACCCATAGGATTTGGATATCATATTGAGCTGGTATCCTACTCCGTCTTCATGATGTCATTCTGTAAACCTTAATTTTTGTTTTCATCAAAGCAACGTATCGTCTGTGCCAATCACCACGCATCAGTAACAAAGTGATATATATATATATATATATATATATATATATATATATAACCTGACTATTCAGAAATTCATGCTGATTCGATACGTTTCGCGAAGTTGCTTTTTATCAAGTCGGGCTGGCCATTTTTTGTCTTCTTACAACTGAAAACATATCGTCTTAGTGTTTCGAGCGAAAAAAAAAATAGTCGAGACTTTGCAATGCTGAAAAACACCAATAGTACCAATGACTGACTACGAATGAATGTTGAAGTACATAAAACGTGTAAAAACTCCTGTTACAATAAGTAACAACACACGACCGCAATGTTCTGTGAGATACATTTTTTTCGTCAGCCATTTTTTTTCTTTCTGTACTTTGAGTATGTTAAACTAAAGCCATCACCACTGATCTGTTAATGCTCTACGAGAGAAATCTTCGTGATGGCAGACTTTCCTTTTTTTTTCGCCGAGACTTTGAGCCATAGGCACTGTCTGTACACTTCTCTCTGACATTCAAATAAACGAACAACAATTCTTGTTCACGTCGACATGCTAACTTTGTCGTCCTGACCTCTCCAGCTATGTAAACAGAGGAGGATTGCTGAGAAGCCCAGGACTTTGACATGCAAGCTAGAGGAAAGAACGCCTATAGGACGGGAACAAATGGACGAGACGTTCCCTGAATACCCGTTCCACTCGCAGGGAAAGTAATGTTGACACGAAAACCAGACGAGGTGCATTTAGGCAACTGTGACTGCGATGTAACGGGTGTACTTCGTGTAGAAGAGTGTTCAACGCCTTGTTGCGAACATTGATTGAAATTTTACGCTTTTTCTTTCTTCTCTATGTGTTCTTTGACTAAAGTACTCGAGTAACAGTAAATTCTAGTTGTAAATCAAACTATGTAAGATTCACAACGACGGAACTATGTAGTAACATTTGTATGTGCATGTAGGCCTTACGCTTATAATGCGATGGTTAAACAAAAATACTCGTCGTTAATGTAAGAAAGTCTATACGTGCTGCAGCAAGTACTTCATGTGTAGGCATATGAAGTTTTCACGTGCCATCGTTACGTGCTGATTCGTATTTTGTAGTTTTTCTTTCAGTTTAAGCCAACGAAACATTAAGATGTTGTTCATTCGAAAGTCTTACATTGTTATACCCTATACTATTAAAGTAAAACTATTTTTTTTTTGTGAGGCAAACACATAATCATTCAGGGTTTATTCTCGATCTTTAGGTATACCGGGAAATGGAGAAGAAGATCGGATGACGTAGGTGTGACGTATGCTCTTGAATCACGACTTAAAAAGTTTCATTTCAATCTTGGTGTCCTTCAAACAGTCATAGAGTCCCTTTATATGCGTGGATTGTGTGCGCACTTGGACCTCAATGCAATTCGTGACGACGACAACAACAAACAACAACAATAATAACAGGAATAGCAGCATCAACAAAGGGAAATCCAAACACAATAAGTACTATACTTCTTCCAGGTTTGCTCGAGGCTTGCCGACAATAAAGCAAAACCTCATAAAGATGGGACGATTTTCTGCTAGCTTTGAAAAAATAATTGAAATGGTCGGAAAGAACAAAGCGTGCTGGACAGTGGGGGAAAAAGAAAAAGTCTAGATATGGATTTGAGTTGTATCAGCGACCTGGAAAATATCCTTTGCATTTAAAACGCATGAAAATGTAAACACGCTCGTCAGGGCTTGACGGATTTATGCTTGAGTCAGGGTTGAATTAAATCTATTACTTAAAGACACATTTGCTTGAAGGATTTGACAAAGAACTCATGAATTTCAGTGATGGATGACCCATCACCTTACCTTCAACGGGTTTCCCTGATGTGACATTACAGTTGCTGCAGCCTGCATCATTTTGATCGCCATCTTGGCCACTCCTTGCGCATGCGTATTTGTCGATCTGTGAAGGCCTGCCGCCACACAGTAGGCATCACCGATTGTTTCTACCTGAGAGCGGGAAGAAAATCAAAACAAACGACAACAGAAGTTAGCAAGTTTTTTTCGCGGGTTTCTTCAGATACTGAACAAAATAATGATAATTTTTGGGGCAAATTATTGGGGCAAACTATTTGTATAGGGCCCCATTTTCTCTCTCTCTTCTTTTGTTCTTTAAAACAACAACAAAATAATGAAGTGTTTCACCCTTGCCTTTTCAATGCGTTGTCTTTTGTAAGGCGATCGCTCTGTGGTCGTTGGGCACCATATTTGCAAAACATTTTTGGCCATTTTGTGTGTGTGTGTGTGTGTGTGTGTGTGTGTGTGTGTGTGTGTGAAATATGGTTGTTTAGGCAAGTCTGATTTTACTGGCTTGTAACAGTCTGCGTTGTTTGTATGCTGACACACTTCAGTCTTATTTAGGTCAATTTGTATCCTTGACGGAAAAGTGCAACCGCGACTGCAAATCAAGGAAGGACGATCCATACATAGACGTAAATTTTACTCTTTTTTTAAGGCAGATATCATGACAGAACATCACACATACACACACACACACACACACACACACACACACACACACACACACACACACACACACACACCACACATACTCACACACAAATACATAATATATATACATTATGAAGCTTTGCTAAGTTCAAGATTATGGTTGTTTCTCTTTCTCTTAAAGAGGGCGGGTTGAGAAAATTGCTATCTTGATATAATTACTACGCAGAGTCATGTTCAAAATGTTTCGGTTAAGGAGATGTAAAGATAGTGAAGTTTTGAGATAGAAAACATATACTAATCACACGGAAAATCACATCAAAGACAGCTCCCTTTTGTACTTCGTGGGAAGCAACAGATGATGGTTGGAAGATATCAAAATCTTCACTAAGATCTAATATACATTTACGATTCGCTGCTACCACAAGTACCTGTCTGTCATCTGTAAGTGAATGTACGTAAGGATATGTATGGAAAGCGATGTTGGTTTTTGTTGATTGTTTAAGGACGATTATTTCTTCTCATTGCCAGTACTCATGTGATCCTCGTAATAAAGAAGATGGCAACACTCAAAGATGAGGATTGCAGTTTACCTATTGCATAGACTGGATGTACACATCTTGTGTACAAAATGAACACTGCGATGTATCATACATTCACAAGTGTGTGTGGTTTTTTTTTTTAACTTATTGCCAATTTCACAGACAGTAATCGGATATAGCTGACAGATCATTTCAGAGGCCTCCACCCGGGTAGAGTTCAGGGAAAAGTCATTCTGAGATATCATTGCAATATGAACAGCCTGAAAATGTATAGGGTTTAAATGATGTGAGCACCCCAATATTCATAGTCTACCTGTCAAAATGTAGATGAAATTAGAGTGCTTTCAAAACACGGTGACATTCATATCTTGGCTTTGAACGATACCCTCATGGATGATTCTATCAGCTCAAAGACGAGTTCATAGGCATTCAAGATTATGACCATCTTCGTAAAAACCGTATCCAAAATGGGGTCGGTAGAGCTATTTATAGTAGCAACTCGATTTCTTACCTACTGATAAACTCTGAAAGGTTTGATTTGCTTACAGCTTTATTGATCCAGGTACGTCCTAAGTGTTCCAAGCCATTTTTTTTTCTGTCGGTACGGTCCGCCAGATAGCAGAACTGAAATCTTGAAGAATGCTATGAGAATGTTCTAGCTTCTGTATATACTTTCATCTTGACTATACCGTGGTGACGGGAGACATAAATTTTGACATTGGGAAGCAAACTAATAATGTAAGCCATATGTATCTACAATTTTGCAAAGAAATTAATATACGGTATTTAATACAGTAAATAAATACCACTCGATACACTCAAGTATCGTGCAAACTTTGTACTCATTTTCAGATGTATTCTGATAATTTACGTTTTTGCTAGTATTACAAAATTATGCTCTGCTTATACATTGTGTATAATTTCTCTATTCATTTGATGGAAATGAAAAATAAATTTGAACTTTGAACAAGAGTTTGATAGATTATAATTATGTTAATAAATAAGTTCGACATGCTCAGAGCTCATAGATTCAATGTGGGAATATTAAAGTGATAATAATCGTGATTATATGAATATGAATTTTAAAAATCTAAAGATAAAAAAATTATATAAATCATAACAAAGTAAATTTAGAAGCTTCTTAAAAGCATTTTCAAAAAGAAGGTCAAAATGTAAAAACTGGCCCCAAATTCAGTTCCGGCTTCGTGGGGTCACCCATGCACCATCCATAAAAGACCTTGAAAGAAATACTCACTGAAGTATTTCCTCATTTTTATTGTTCTCTTTTAATTCTCTACGCTGGGGGTGAGGGTTCTAGGGGCCATTTTGGGCCAGGGCCCATCTATGTTTGTAGGGTGGTGATGATGGGGGCATGGTGCCCCATCTGTATGAAGATTCTGTCACCCTAGTGATACTGCCTGCCAAGTTTGGTGGCAAATCTTGACCATGTGTACTCAAGATGACTGTGAATATGTGAAATTTATGTCCCCATATGGTAGCCCGTTAAATGAATAAACAAAACTATATAAAACATGTCCTTGAAAAGGGATATCATGGCACTAATATACTAAATCTCTCAGTACAAACTTGCTCTTAGCACAGAATTATTCAGGGTCAGAGAAACCTGTACCAAGAAACATCACCTGGACCCACATCTACGAGAAAGTCTCTCCATTCCCCCCCCCCCACCTCGAACAAAACAAAATAAAACCGCGACATGAAACATACTTCAAGAAATCTCGTATCAACTACGCACGAACCCGACAGATCAACAACCCCTAGATCCTCATGATGCGCTAATTGAGAAGTTGCGAAATTGATTACAGACTAGAATCGAACAGTATACATGGTTTAGTCTGTGTTAAAGATTCAGGTTTGGATTTTAGGAAGCAAGCTACAGTTGTGAATGGAAACGTGTCTCAAGAACGCAATGTTACGTGGGGCGGGCCTCATCAGGGAAGTACCCTCGGCCCATTCCGTTTTGTGGAAGTTATGTAACAATTATTACACAGTATCCCTATATGCAGATGATGCTCGCCTTTATCACGCATGAAATAATCAGTATGACTTGATAGAAAAGCGTGTTAACAAGGATTTGAAGAAGATAGCAGAGTGACTCAAGTACAATGGACTTCTACTTCTAAAATAAAGCAAGCAAGCAAACAAACCGCTCAGGTATGTCAGGTAAGCCATTTCAATGATCTAAGAAGGGAGAGAGAAAGGGGGGGGGGAATTAGATAGTTTCCCGTAGCTTTTAGCTAATTCGTACCCTTATACTTCATCTTTAATCTCAGCTTCATGGATAGCTGGAGCAGAAAAACGGCTGTTTAATTTTCTTCACCACTTGACTTGGTTTGTGATGGATGAATCTCATCGACTTTTCAGGAATGGAGCCTAGTTAGCTAAAAATAGGATGATACATGGGTTTGTTTGCTGGAAAAGGAAAATGTCGAGCAGATTATGACGCGACTAAAGCACTTCAGTTATCAATATCAAATTGCCATTAACATCTTGAAACTGCGTGTTGTCACAACTTTTTGAAATAAGTTGATATCAAAATGTATTTAAAGATGACGACAACAGCATATTTGGAGCCAGTGTTTGTTAAGTGCGATCAAAACAAGGAGAAAAGTTTCACACATACACACTGGCAAGCACACACACACGTACACACACTGTATTCCATTTTGTTTTCACGTTAGTGTCTCTTTTCTGATAAGATATGCACATTGCCTTCTGACGTGTAATTTGACAGCCTACAATCGCTGACATCACTGCTCCGAAGGCGCCGCCTACGGCTCACGTGACACGCCATGGGCACACTTAGCAACACGAGGACTGACGGGGTCAGGCGTTGCTAAGACAAACCTTGAAAAACATTCTGGTCGACCCTCACCGACGGCTGTATCCTACGCCTATCAATCAAAGAGGAGCTGAATAAATACATAAATTTCCGGGAAACGACTTGAGGGACGTCTAGTCTTACAGGAACTTGTTCAGTAACGCGATGACAGTGGCTTCAAGTACTGACGAAAACGATTCGCCTTACATCTTCTCTTCTCTTCATAAAAACGAGGCAAATTATCCAGAAACACTCCTTCTCAATATATATATATATATATATATATATATATATATATATATATATATATATATATATATATATTGCTCCGCCAGTAGATAGGCAGATTCGATTGAAAAATCAAATTAATCGGAGGGAAGTATATCAAAAAGGTTTATCATGCAATTTGATTAAAGCATTTACAACTAGGGCAACATTCAAACGATTATGCATGGCTACGGTTACCGCTTGATTTTGTCCTCAGACTTTTGAATGAATTATAGTGCTTAAGGCTATTGACATTTCAAAAATAAACCAAACAAAAAAGGAATGTAAGAAGCTGAACATTGCCCTCGTCAAGGGCGGAAATTTGAATGCATGGCGCTGGCTTAAAAGAAATCAACACGTATGTAACAGAGACTCCAACCCCAAGCACCTTCTGATCTGGAGATTCTCCCGCCTGAAACCCTTAGCAAACGGGAGACTCCAACTTGATGTGTGCGAAGCGCTAAATTCCCAGGGTTCTAGATGCTCTCTGGTGCTATCTAAGGCTTATTTTTTCAACATACGATAGAAATAAGTAAGAAATTCTTTCCAACGGGAGACAAAGAGCCAGGGCGGGAGAAATTAAATCTCAAGCGGGAGAACGGGAGATTTTGCAAAAATGGGTTTTCGGCGGGAGATCTCCCGTCGAAAACGGGAGAGTTGGAGTCTCTGATGTAACAGCGGCCAGGATGCCATGCGATGTACTCTCAACGTTTGTATCAACTCGCGGGGACGAATGCAGAGAGTAGGAAGAGGACTGGGCAGCCCGCCACCAATGGGAATCGACTATTTGTCATCCGTCAGACTAGTTTCAATTACCGAGATGACAAGAGGCCATTTGCTGCAGCTGCTTGGCTTCTGCTCATGCAGCAGGTAATGCATATGCAATCCGCCGGTCAGTTTCCACGGAAACGCGAGTGAAAAGTTACAAACTTTTCTAACATCCGAGTTTTCTTTGAAAAAAAAATAATCTTGCTACCTTTATAGCAGGTTGCATCTAGCGAAACTCTTCACAAAACGAGTTAATAGCTTCCAGAACCATTAGTTTACGCTGTTACAGTTCAGTGCCGGTATAAGAATAAATATTCTTACATCGAGTTCTTAGACTGTGGCCGTATAATGCACGGGTAAAAAAAAGGCAGCTCTGACATTAACACTCTTGCGTGTTTGTTTGTGTGTGTGTGTGTGCTTTAACAGCAAATCACGGTTACGGCGTCAAACAGCGTGGAATGCATATATATATATATATATGTATATATATGAATATATATGTATATATACATGTATAATATATATATATATATATATATACAAATATATATGTATATATACATGTATAATATATATATATATATATATATACAAATATATATGTATATATACATGTATAATATATATATAAATATATATATATATATGTATATATATATATATATATATATATATATATGTATATGTACATCAAGTTCAAGTTCAAGTTTATGAAACATTTATTTTCCATCTTTTTCATGTAGGAAATCACATGCATGAAATTATTGTACAGGAAGGCAGAACCTCAAAAAAGCAGAGCTTGTGGTGAGCTGCCTTACAAAATACATTACATCACAAACACAAACACGAAAAAAACAACAAAAACATAATAATAGTTCCCATGGCAATATTGAAACGAGATATGTCTCAAAGGGAGATATTGTAGTCTAACAGAGAGGCAACAGTGAGTATGAAAATATGTGACGAGCTACAGGTATAATATATACATGTATGATATATATATATATATATATATATATATATATATATATATATATATATTTGTGGGATATGTAGGTTTTCTATGATTTTGTAATCATAAGTCAAACTTCATATTGCAATCATATTTCACACTGTTCTGGATCCTCTTTCTTTCAACTGCGATGCACTACATGCTATCATAAGAGTGGCGTATAGATGTGCTCATATCGTAATGATAAAGGTATGGTGATAGATGTGCATGAACCGTTTCTTTTTTTTCGGCATTATTTCCCTTTTCATATGTAACTCCACGGTAGCAAACCCAATTCAAAAGCAAGGGAGTTTTTTTCTTTTTTTCGTTGCACATCCCTCTTCAGAAAGCGGCTGTCACTGAGCGCGCTGCATCATGAGTTAGCCCCGGGAAATCGGCAGCTGACGACACAATCCAATGATGAGCACTCCTTATGTCACGTGGTGATCGCCCTTCGGAACACGCAGGGCCCATTTCACATCGTGTCATTTACCTCATGGGTTTTTGCGATCGAGCGCTAGTCTAATCTAACTCATCCATCACTTTACGCATTGGGGAAACCACTCGCCATCCACGCAGCACGCCGCCGTATTGTGTACCTACACACTTTCCATATTACGTCTTTCCCTCACAAGTGATATTTGCCATTAGGGAAATTTGTATGATGTTCAGATGTTAGTTCATGTGGGGATTTTTTTTTCCAGAGAATCAATAGATAAATTGCTAATTTCATCAGAAAGTAGGCCCCCTGAAATAAATTACCTCGTATTCAGGTTTTCGGAATCACTTAGAAGTGCAAAAAGAACATACAAACAAACAAACAAACAAACAAACAATTTTTTTAAACCGCTATTACTATTCATATCGGATTTGTATCTTTAAACAACACGCAGATACTACGTGTATTATATGTTATATAACATTTATTGTATATTATATACGTTATATATTATATTATATATCATATTCATATATCAATATTGAAAAAATATATATATATTCTCATATCAATAGTGAATCGCATATGATTTTTGTACTTGTGCATACATTTGAACAAGTTTGCAATAAACTCACGACATAAGGATGATAAAACGAATGATTTATGGGATTAAGCCCTTCCTTTTTCGACTTTGACATATTCGTTCCAACTACAAGGCAATTCTACTTTCCGGTGGTTTATTCATGAAAGCGTTATGCGTGTAGATTCATGAAACTTTCAAAAGGCACTTGGAAGAAGCGTTTTTTCGTATTCCAAAGAATAACAACAATAAAAACGTGTCGTGTGGTGCGTGTTATCCAGTCTTTAGTGTAATCCCGATACTGGATGTAATTTACCCCTCGTTTCCTTCCCTCCCCTCAAATGTTAAGGATATATGAATTTAAAGAGACACTGTATTAAGGATGAACTATGTTTTTATTCTTGTAACTCACAGCCTAGCACATATATATAGTTCATTGATTGATTGTTTGCGTTTTACATTTCTAAATTATAGTGTCCACGGATAAATGATTTAGTATTCAAGCAATAAAGTCATGGGACGTTTTACTTTTCTTTTACTTGCAAATAGAGACACAAAGAATTAGCCACAGAAAGATTTATTGCGAATATTGATCTTGACCAAATACATACGTTTTCAAGGAAACAATTATAGGCTAAAAGTTATCGTGTTTTATCTGATATCTGAAATAAGTATACTGTTTATCAACTCGTTTCCCCATTTTTTAATTTCATCTTGCACACTAGATTGCGCAGCTGCAAATTTGACAACGATTCTTTTAAACGAATTAAAAAAAAATTATGATGATGAATGGGCTGACTGAGATATAAACAGCTTTCCTAAAACTTGAAATGAGACCGACCTCTGCGAATATTTACAGGATGTTTCCTCAACAACAAAAAATAATAAAAACAGAAAATGAAAATATTCAAATGGGGGAAACTTGTTTATATGTTTCATTTCTATACGTATGTAGACTGAAGGAGGTGTGCTATGCCAAAAATTACACGATAAATTATGGCATTTCCTCATGCAGGAAAATTATCAATCTAATCTAGAAAGCAAGAATTAACGAATGTTAACTGGTCATTTCTACGCCTATCCATGCGGTCGGTGAATTAAAGGGATTGTATAGTATTGGTTGAGATGAGGATTGAGCTTTTAACTTTTTGCGAAATACTAAGAAACCACTTATGAAATGAAGGTGTCGGTGCAATATAGTGCTAACCCACAAAATAGTCATTTTGAGATAATCGCTGTTGAATGTTTGGAAAGTCCATACATTGTACATTATAAAACATGAATGCATGCATTTTTTACCATCTTATTGGTTGAATTCAAATATGATATTTTCACGGAGGTTAGAGTGAAGGATAGGGATTATGAAAATGCATGTAACTTAATTTTGACAGAAGTGTGGGTTAGCACTATATTGCACCGACCCCTTCAAATGTTACAGAGCATCTATGAGGGAGCCGAAGTTTATTTGATGAAAATCGGTGTCGAAATGGCTGAGATATCCAAAAACAAAGTTAAACAAAGCGAACCTAATAGTGGGTCCTATCTTTTACTAGGGTTCCTTGTTTTGTAGATCTCGGCCATTCAAAACCAATTTTTATCAAATAAACTTTGAATTTCTCTTAGAATGACGTGCTCTTTCATATTTCATAAGAGGTTTCTTATTATCTCACAAAAAAGTTGGAAACTTGAAGCCCCATCTCAACCAAAACTATGCCATCTCATTAATGTAAAAGTACATACACATATACACACATACACAGACTCAGATAGACACACACTCACAAGTATACTTTATGTGCACCTATTGGAATGCACGTAGACAGTTTAGCCGATGATAATCACTGTGCTTCGCTTAAGTCTCTCTAACTATTTTACCAAAACTTCACTCTTCAAAACGCAAAACTCAAAACATATAAAAGCTGATATTCATAGTCAATAAGCATAACACCTGCATAAGTTAACTTATAATTGGGAATGAATACTTACTCTATCAAAACGTTTTGAAGGTCTTCCAACTGAACTGAACAGAACTAAATACAATCAGTTTTTATTGATTACAATGTCGGTCCTAATGTAAGAATATTCGCGTATAATTATATGAATGATGACATTATAATGCATTGTCCTTTATCCCACATAGGGCATTATGTTTGTTCTTGTGGAAAATTTCTTAATTGTCCTCTCATGCGACGAACTATAGCTATTCATATATCAAGTAACTGTCTATTGTTTGATGATAAATAACATGTGTTAAAATACTAACTGGATGTTCATAAAACAATATGATGGCAGCATTGAGGATAAAAGGATCATAAAGAAACGCGTCAAGAAATACATCATGATGTCAACTTTTGTCAATGCCATCCATTGTTAATTCGTAATGAAGCACCGACATTTAAAGACAGTGGAATGAGTAATGCGAGGATAAATGCTTCCTCGAGCAGTCATTCGTTAGTTGATGTGCATTATTTGCTGTATTCATATCTTCTAAAGACAAAATAGACACTTATAGTGCTGTTTTCTCTCATATTCATCTATTTAATGTCTTCTTCTCTCTCTCTCTCTCTCTTTTTTTAAATGACACGCTAATTTTTTAGCACGTCGCGGTGCTCAAAATTGCAAAGGTGAATAAATAAATTCCCGGCAGCTGGTGCGACGCTTTGGGTGATTGATTGATTTGGCCGACAATCGATGGAAGAGCCGTCGAAATCGATCGACTAATTGCAGATTACAGTGTCAGCAGGGCGAGAGAGGAGGGTACGGAGCGCGCTACAAGGTTAATTGGTTGGGATGATCGTCTGCTCGAATTCCGATATACCCACATCGATCATGACCACCACTGCCTACAACAACAACAACGACAACAAAAGGGGTTTCGTCGTAGACAATGGAATGAGGCCCTAATTGCGATACAGGTATTCCGGTTAATTGAGAGGTGACGCAAAATTCTGTGGAATGTCACACGATCTATTACCCAGCTTGCTTGATGTAAGCCTAAGGGGAGTTTCTCCATGCAAAGGTTTTACATACACGATGATAAATGTGATATCGCATTCAGTATCAGAAAGTGTCAAATTCGGGGAAACTCTCCCTAACTAGTTTTCTCAATAAATGAACGCAACCTACTGACTTCTGATTATTCGTAAGAGGGGAAATGCTTGTCAGTAGTTAAAACAAATCTGCATCATGATCTAAATAATATGTCATGTACAAACAAAAGGTGACATGATATCCATGAAAATGGGCTGACAGTCGCTATATATACTAATACGTAAACACATCGTCCGCTTGTTGGTGGGTGATCTTCTATACTAAACAATAGGAAAATATCTACGAAACTAATTTGACTGCAGTGTCTCACCTTGTAGACGTCTAACACACCGCAGAAGGAGTCAAACTGCGTGTAGAGTGTGTTGAGCATGTTGACCACCATAAAGGGCGTGGCGGTCGAGCAGATGGCCGTGAAACCCACGATGTCGGAGAAGAGCATCGAGACGGCATCGGTGGTCTCGGCGGGCACCTTCTCGCCGCGCCACAACTTCTTGGCGATCTTTTCCGGGAAGATCAGATTCAACAAGTCCACGTTCTTTTGCCTCTCCTGGTCCAGGTTGCCGCTCGCCTCCTCCACCTGTGACTTCAGCTTGTCCATACGCTTCTTGAGCCCGTCCTGCGCTCTGCTCTCCTCGCCTACCAGTATGAGGTCCCGCGTGGCGTCGTGGATGGGGATGTCGGCGAGGTAGAGACCACGCCCCGTCAACTCCTCCAGCTTGGAGACCCGCGGGGAGCCCAGGAAGAGGACACAGTCACTCTCGGGGATGTAGATCATCTGACCAGTGACTTCTATTGACTGAAAGAGTACCAAAAAACATTAAATTGTCAGATATAGTCGGTATTTCATCGCGGTAAGAAAATCATTTAACGCAACTATTGTCCAAGGATTTTAATGAAATGATGTGTGTTATAACAACAATGTTATCAACTTGTTTGCATATTTAAAATTTTCAGTATCCCTATTAGCATAATAACCTTATTTCTGTTTCAAAACATTTCTGTTGGTTGCCGATATTAGCTTCACTTATCAATAATAGTCAATTATTTTGTGAATGCACTTACGCTTATTAACCATTACTCTAAACAGTTTACAGGTAATTCATTAATGCCTGTATTGCATTCACACCATCTCATTACAACAGAAATACAATAGCATAAGAATTAATCAAAGCGATCAATAGTTTGATTATAGCTTCACCGCTTCAAGCAAATTCGATAAGTGGGGCTAAATGAGTACAAAGCACTTTCCTATGTGATAGAGAATGCCCCACTGGCGTGACTCAGCGAAATGATGCAAGCCTGACCGGGCTTCATGCCCGTGACCTTGGACCCGCCTAGTCTTGCCTTCCGCTCCACGTGTTTAAGGCCCCCGTGCCTCTTTTTCGTTCTGCACATCACAATTTTCAGACCGAACGCATCTTCAAACATAAATGTCAAAGCACGGGCATTGATTAGCCTAATAGAAGGCCATGCACACATCGATTGGCGCTTTCGCAAGAGACTCGAGTTGTGGCTGATAGTCAACAGGTATGACGCTGGCCTTCGCTACCCATCTTCATAACTCAATTAAGCTCGAATATCGACTACATTTCAAATGACATGTCCAGTCAGGCTATTTGATCGACTTTCTATCACAAAAAACGGGAGTACCAATAGGTGTAATGGAGCACATGCGAGAAGAAGAAAAAATAACAACAACAACAACTATCTCGAGCGTCATTTCGAGTCAATATTCTCTCACGCAACATAATCGCTATTTGGGGCGTCAACGTTTTTGCTATTTTTAAGAACGTTGCATCCTATTGTTAACCTGACATAATTTTACGCGGGTCTGGTCGCGTAATGGAAGGGCAACGTACACGTATCTTGCAGGGTGAATCTTCATGTGAATGTACGTGCCCCTTTAAGACTAATTCGTGAAGTTAGGAAGGAGAGATATACATGGTTCATCATGCTTTTGGGTGGAATAAAGAATGTGGTTGCAACGTATAGGGTCGTATGTCCTCTTCTACCACGATAAGGCATCAACACACAAACAAACGCACAGACATACAATCAAGAAATAAGAGCAAACATAAATTAGAAGGATCATATGAAAAAAAAAGTTATATAAAGTATAAGCCGTCTTAATTTAATTCTCTTTTTTCCACGATCAAAATCTCCCCTTTTAACCTCTCTTTTTTCCAATGTCGCTGAAATCTTACTCTGTTGAAATTTAACAATATCAGTTTGACCAGACATGTTACCCATTCTAAGAATTTGTGTCTAAATGCAAATTTTTCGACAAGAAGTGACATTTGTTCCAAAGCAATCAACAGAAAGTGTAACATTCCTTAATAATGCCAACGAAAAAGGTGAGGAAAAATAAATTTCAATATCGTGCAATTTCGTCCTGAGGTAAAAGACAAGGCAAAGACGATCCCCAAACGTCCGATTACAAAAAATGGGTAAGAAGAAATCTGCGACCTTATCTCACTCTCGCTTAACAAGCTAACTCGCGCGGGCATTGCTGACATTAATTTCCGTCAACATGTGATTCCTGATCTCGCCCGGTAGTTTCCCTGGGTCTTTTTTTGATATGGGATATGGATCGATTGAGACGCTGTCGTTCGCCACAGCAAGCTTTCGTGACAAAATTTCAGGGAAATGAAAAAGGTAAAGGAGACGTCTGTTTGTCAACTCCACTTCAAATGGAAAGGTTCGCGCCTCCTTTTCTCGAGCTAACGGAGATTTAAAAAAAAAAGGACGGGTTGAAAGGCAAAAGAGGCTACTGAGAGAAATACCTTTCATGACATAACTTTTATACCTAGGAAAAGATAAACAGAGAGCCACAAGTATCAGGAATGCGGTGTTTCGCCTGTCGCTCTGTACGAGGCTGCGTTCGATGCTTGGCTTAATATGTTGCGTTGTGCACCAGTCAAAATTTATTAGCGGACATATTGAGTCCATCATCTTCTGATCACATACATTTCGTAAAGCACTGCTGAAAGGGTCTTCCGATTCCTGCAAAATGTCATCAATAAAATGGCAGCTGATATCCAAATGCCATCGGGAAAACTTTAGACCACACCGTTCGCCTATACGAGGAAAGAAAAATTAATGCCCGCTGCAGCCAAACTCTTTCATTTTCCGCCGTCTGCTATGGGTAATGGAGACATCATGAGCACAAGCCTTGAGATTATACAAAGTTCAGCATATATGCGTGTTACTTATTAGCATATAAAAGACTTTGTAAAAAAGACTTTGGGTAACAAAACTCTGAAAAGCTCGGCAAATCTCCCGGCAGATTTGTTATTGCACAGAGAATGTGCATGATATATATATATATATAAAATAGCATATACATACTTATGATACAGGCCGGCAGTGCATGACAAAAGTTATAGTGCACGCAAAATATAACGATTGCAGACGATAACCCACTATCGATTTGATATCGGTTTTTGCTCCCTCATTTTAATCATCGAGTACTGAATCCCGCACCTCATCGACGCGATTGCGCCACAACCGCGATATGCTTTGCTCGATATCATCGTTATTCTCGATTCTCACTGGCTATGCCAGCGACTTATCTGTGTGGGATTAGACTTTCAGCGGTAGATTTAAACATGGAAGCTGAAATGAACATGTTCGCTACTTTTACAGAGACTGATCTATATAAACAGTATCTTAGACAATAAGGACACAAAGGATGCCATCAAATACGTATTCCTGCTGTTCTGAAAAAGGAATAAATCCGACGGATATTGAGCAAGTCAACCCAAGATTGATTGTGCCGCTTTCTCCGTACATTCTACGCCGTGGAAATGGGTAGCGTGTGTACGGTATACGCTAAGCGCTCTTTGATCACTCTACGCTATGCACTTTTACTACGACATTTACAACACACTCTCGGAATCCACTTGTGCAGCAATGGTGACTTCAATGATGCCTGGCACGAGCCTTGTGTTTAAATCCAGTAGATCCCTAATCCTACAAAACATCATCTAGTTCTGGTCCTGGACCCACAGTGCAGTAAGTAAACTTAGGGCGTCTAACGTGTTACTGTGGTAGACCTATTGTAGGGTCAAGTGTTAACTAACGTTACCTCTGTCCCTCGTAAGTGACGTAGGTCTAGTAGTATAAACGTTAGGCCAGGGCCCCTAGACCTAATCTATCGTAGGGCCTAGAAATCGTCAACTTAGATATAACCACGTAGACCCTAGACTCTATAGTTGAATTTGGATCTTCAGGATTTTGTCTACACAGGTTCAAAGAAACTGGTATTATTGCTTGTCTAGACACGTGTAGAGTCTTTTTTCAATTTATCTTGCCTGGGTATGTATGCTATTTTATATAACACATAGTGCATGACATCTTATTGCACTATAACAAGTACCAAGCACCTCCAAATTCTGAATTTGTCGGTGCTTATATTGTTATAGTGCACTCAGCCTCATGCACTATATATATAATATATATATATATATATATATATATATATATATATATATATAATAGTAGAACGCATAATACCATAAGATCTCAAAGATTTCTCTATTCACATGTAATCAAAGACTATCAAAAAGATGAGTTTTTAACACAGATTTGAATTTATCAAAATCTGTAATGCATCTAATTCTGAGAGGGAGATTATTCCATAATGATGGTGCCATTTTCCAAAAGCCCTATCACCAAATGTTTTAGATTTGACACTTATTTCAGAGAGGAGATTTTATGTATATATATAACTCTGTGTAAAATAGAAACCACTCTGAATGTTAAGAAAATATCTCACTTTAGGTCGCTCAAGGTTTTGCAAAGACATTTCTTTTCGTAGGGGAGGGGAGTTGTATATTGTTCGTTTGCAGGAATTGATTACGCATGTACTGTCGAAACAAAATTCTTTTAGGTCGGTTTTTAATATAAGCCTCACATTCACACTTGGCAATCGATGTCTTCTATTATGCAGAAAAGGAGAATTTATATCACCCGTCGCGGCTCAATATAGTTGCTTCTGATTTTTAGACTGTAGCGCGAAATTTGTGGATTATGCCTTTAAAGCTGGGCTGAACTTTCTGCTCTTGATATTTCTGTTATCTGCGCTAATTTCAAGAAATGGAGAAGTCTGCTATATTCTCGGTCTTGGGAGTATGCTTCAGCCTTCGATGTTTTGATCTGATCCGATCTATTTTGATTTGTTTTGATCTGGGTTACGCATAATATTTTCAGCCTTTATTTGCGGATTAATGAAAAAAGAGAGAGAGGGGGAGACGGAGGGAGAAAGAGTCATTTGCAAAATCGATATGAGAGATGGATTTCATGATTCTCATCATGTACGTTTGAATGTCAACCTCAGAAAGTATCAGGAGCAGAAATGACGTCGTCACGACCTTCAGCCATCTTCCATTGAGCTGCACATCCCTCTCCTAAGTGGTCGTCGTAGTTCGAACTAATGAGTCGATTATATTCACGTCGCCACTTTATGTCGTCGGCGACTTTGGCGCATTAAACAAGATAACGAGTTTATATCAACACTGCCCATACGTGTACACTACAGGCATTGTAGCAGCAAAATACCGCAGTCTTGAAGTGAAAAAGGGTATTTGTTGGAAAGAAAAAATAGATGAATACACAATCATGTATATCTACGAAAAAAATGTTACACGTGTATCTCGAGGGACCTTTGCATTTACTTCTTGAATAAACATATTTTGTTGTTGTTCTGAGCGTGATAACCTATGAGTTTACAGTGCAGAAATCAGAGCATGATTTGAATTTCTTTTCTGTCTGAAATCGGATCTGCCAAAGGTTGTACCGTCATCGATGTTCATCTCCGGAAATTACGAGACAGATTCAAAGAGAATGAGAGAGGAAAACGAAGTAAGACAGACAGACAGACCGACAGATAGAGTGACAGAGTGACGGAGAAATGGAAGAGTAGGAGAGAGCAGAGAACCAAAAAGACAACTGACGAAAATAAAGGCTGTATAATTGTTGAATTGACACTAAGAAAGCCCTTAATATGCAAATTTGTCCCTACCGTCTGCGTTTGACGGGTCGGCATCGCTTCGGATCTCGAGCTGGAGTTATCCGTTAATTTTCCTTACTTTTCGCTCGACGCCTAAAAGATCTCATCGTGTTGAGTTTGCACGAAACCCACGTTTTATCATGAATGCCGTTTTCTGTGCACCGTCACATCAATACTATTCGATTTCATATTGCAAGTTGTAAATTTGCCTTTAATTCTTTTTTTTTTGTCAATCACAGTCTTATGTTTTATTTAAGGGATAAAGTTATTCCTTTAAAACACGGGGTACTTAAATAGACATTCAGCGTAAAGTTATGTGAACAAACATGCATACTGTCTTTGAAGTCACGTAGGTTTCTGAAGACAGTAGAATATGATTTCATATTAGTATGTTGTGCAAGATATACATTCTGTTCTTCTTTTGTTTATTGACATATATCACCTCCGGAAACTGTATTCTGACATTGAATATCAGAGCGTAAGTCTAACTCGTTGTCTTCATTTATTACAAGCTAAAGCAACTAAATCATAAATGACAAGAAACCATTAGATATTGCTCTATATACATACATTAAAGCTGAATATGATGGAGTTGGACATGGCAGTGACCTGAAGTTCATAATTGATTTCGATACGTTTTTCTCGAAAGAAGTGTGCTTGTATAATGGACATTTCGTAGTCAAATGGACGCAACGCAGAGACGTTGTAAAAAATGTGTAGATGTGCACTTCTAATTGAAATTACAAATTTTACGTGAAGTCGTTCCAGAAATTACGATTTCTTGGCTATAAATGTTTCAGAATCACAAAGATGAATATAAAGACATACCGCATCAAATAATATATATAAATAATATTTTATCTTTTCAGTTTTCTAGATGGTGACAGTATATCGTGGATATCCCCTGGTGCTTTCTTTTGAGATAATCTCAACTCCTATATATTTAGAATACAAATCCTAATGAACAATAATGAAGTATTCATTGCGGCGTTACAGGTAAATGCACCTGAAAGAAATCAAATACAAAACACTCAACTGTGTTGATGAATCTAAATGGGTTTTTTTTCTCGTTGGATAAGATATTTTCTATTTCTATCTGTAAAAAAAAAATCCCCTTTTTTCAACGTTGGCGCGGTTTTCTGTCGAAAGCATAAAATTTGATTTTCTCCTTTTATTTCTTATTAATTGTTTTAGCTACTGTTGATGACGAAGCAGGGTAATTGCGCAGCTGAAGCCTTAAGGTAGGAAAATTTAGATCACTTAAGGTTTGTGTCCGCGATATCGACAATGATGTTGGAGGCTACTCTGAGTCGAGACAAAAACTATTTAGATTAACGGACTGGTGGTGTCAAACATTAAGGTTATTTAGGAGCTCGCAGCTCGATCAGAAATGTCAGTTGACATGTACATGGCGACGGTTTTTCAGTGCTACGGAAATAGGAACTCTGCGACGGCTTCAACCTATCAACCTTCGGCGCGCGGCGCTAAAACATGGCGAAATTTGGGCATAAATTTGACGGCAACGCCGATAAATTTTGCCGCGATGTCTGCTTGCGAGAAGACAGGGTGAGCGGCAGTGTGACTACAGCTTGCTCCTGTAGGCTTTCATCTGGCCTAATAAGCGACACACGGCGCTTTTCGCCGAATCCCGGCATGGAGAAAAAAAAAGTATTTTCTACGAGTGACTACGATTAATCCAATTATGACTAGGATTCGAGTTGAAGCGTCGTCATCAAGGCCCGAAGTGGCATCAAAATGGAAGCTCACATGTCAACGCGGAAAGGCTGATGGTCATTCGTTACTCAGATGGTAAATGCTTCAGGCATCCAAGGAGAGAGACAGAGGAGAAACAAAAAGAGAAGAAGAAGAGGAAGAGGAGAAGAAGGAGGAGGAGAAGGAGGAAATGCCGCATCAATTTAAATCAAGTACCAAACGTCGAGATGAGACGGTCCCGAGGCAGTCCGAAGGCTCTTCTTGTCTTGGATGGGCGTACAGTTCTCAACATATCATGCCCTCATAATACAGATGATAAGTTCTTGGCTGACCTCTCACACCAAAGATGGTACATCAAGGAATGATGATGATGATGAGGATGATGATGATGATGATGATGGTGATGGTGATGATGATGATGATGATGATGATGAAAATGAAACTCGCTGGTTAATTATTGTCAGGTGTTTTTTTCTGTTCATACTTTCTTGAACTCACGTTTTGTACACAAAGTCTTTCCCTGCGAGAAAGTAAGCTTTATAGAGTTGGGTATCCGATGAGGATCGTCCTAGAATTCACGTCAATCAATCACCTGAACATGAATGACTCAGAAATTAGTGAACTCAAGTGAATTTAATTCAACCGTTTGCTAAAAGTTCGAAATAGGTACCACATCCTTCACTTTGACAATTTCTTTCCTTCGATAAGTTTCTTGGGTCCAAGCAATGACCCAGGTACCCGAAGACCAACCTAAATGCAAACCCGGGTCACACCCTTTGGAAAAAAAAAAAACAGACGTGGATTTAACTTTTGTGACATCAGGATGTGAGATAAACACTCGAGGAGTACTGATGATAATAGGTTTCCTCCTCTAAGACCTCACACTTAAGTGTATTGACAGGCGGAAGTCATTACAAGGAGGGAGAGGGAGGGGGAGGGTAGAAAAATGGGGAGAGGATAAACGTTCAGAGATGCGTATTTTTACGGTAAACAGCGGTACCATTCGGCGTGGCTTAAATGTTGGTTTCACACTCAAGAGGCTTCCATTACCGCTTAATGAGCGACGATGTACAGATGTGCGTATTATTCAAGCTGCCGTCTGCTTACTAATGAATGAACTTCGAGAAAACTTTTTTACGGCAAATCTCTTACGGCTGTCTAAACACCGCCACACAAAACTGCAACATACTCAGAGACAGCCTTCCTCTCGAATGACATCACTGATATTACTGATTTTATCATTTTTTCTAATGTAATGCTCTCCAGTTTGATGTTTCAAAATAAGGTTTTCGTAATTACCTTCCAAGCTGAGAAGGCAGGTTTTCGGAGGTCAACTTTATTTTTTTTTTCTACACTGAGAAGAGGACTGCGCTGAAGTGTGGTTAACGCTTATCTACGACTATCTGTTCATGGCTGAGTGAGTCAGTCCTTGAGTGCACCCAGCTATCGAATCTTCTGCAGATTTTCATCTCTTAGATCGCATCTTCATGCTCGGCGTCATTTTTCCGATGTCCTGTTAGTCTTATCTCGAGGCTGCGATCCGAGGACACATCTGGCCCTCGGTATTCGTGACCCAGGCACCACAGCAGACACAATTAATCAGTCGCTTTAAATAAGTCCATGCGGGTATATCGTAAAACAATGGAAGGCGTTGGGATGGCAACTACTTATATTTCAAATGATGGGAATGCTTGAAATTCGAGGAACTTCTTCAATAACACATTATCACATTACGTTATCAAGTGAAAGTTGGGGAATGTTTGATAGGTAGTCCCGAACTATAGTGCAGAGCACCGTAAGAGACAATGTCAACTGATCGAGAAAATGGTTCCCTTTTTTATGCACGATTCCTCGTGGAACCAATGAGGTACCAGGCGAGCTTGCCTCGAACCCCTTCGGTAGATCTACGTCAGACGCCCCATCATAATTCTAGGGAAAGATAAATCTGGTTTTAAAGGGAACGATCAGAACTCTGTAGGGAACTGCAAAAACTTGTTAAATATGACTTTCATGGGTTTGGCGAGGTAAACTCTACTAATCACTCTGAAAATATGGTCTTCCTTCTCTAGACTAGCTTACTTTCTCCTTGAGGAGTCGGTGCGTTGCTCGTCTCATTACGGTGGTAATAAAGCAAGAAACCAACCAACTAAACTACACATGACATCCTAGCGTCTCGTCACTCATGCGTTCTGCCCGACAAACGCGTGGTTGCACATCGCACAAATATGTTTATATCGCAGCCTGGAGAATATGCCTGACAACCAAGCCATCGACGAGGAAAATACACCGAATCTCGGCAACGGAGAGGATATGTCGTGTCCGACGGCCGTCTTGAACTGTGACCGAGAGTCCTAGCAGAATTTGCTGGGGCTGTACTGCTTCAGGCGCCAGATTAGATTCACAGAAGCGGGTAGCTACTACTTTGGCTGCTTGCTTGAACATGGGGTAATGTGCTCACCAATGCAAGAGATCAGAGCGCTTTCAGGGAAATTGTCCAAAAGTATCAGTGGAAGATTGTAAAGGTGCATAAAAGTAACATTCTCCTCTCACCTTTGAAGCACAGTTCAATGTTATGGTCGACGTACATCGCAGAGTTCAAAAAGTGCCAGTAAACTTTGCTCTTGGTTCAACCTGTGCCATGAACCAATGCCTAAATCTAAGATAAAGATTCTGGACTTGTCACCTCTAGAAACCCTGAGGAGCAAGCAGATGGCTGAGAGACTAGGCGCTGTGTTTGATGATAGTACACCGTAGCTCTTGAATATAGAGATAGCTTTATCCCGAAGCTGCGTTAGAGCTAGTTCACGCTTTTTTACCAATAATATTACACACCACTGGACTCGTGAACATGTCATTGTAATGAACATGCTAGTGTTTTTCTTAACTGCCTAAAAATGTCAGTGATCACCTTCACCAAGTACTCAAAACTCTGGGACTATTTTGCAGCTCATTTAACTTCGTATTTCACATTTATTCCTCGACATCGTACATCATACGAAATCATTCTCACTATTCTTGTGAACCTTCAGGAAGAGCCGCCGTAGCTCGGCGAATGAAACCACGACAGACCCTCAGTGGCGAGGCTTCATGGTTCGATACCCCTTACAGCATCTTTTTTTTTTGGCCTGTGGGCAAGGGACATTATCTTCATTGCATCGGCTTAAAAGTAATCGCCTCTGATAGCTCGCTCATGGGAGTAAAATATGCATTTCCATTCCATGTTAATGAATTCAAGCCATTATATTCTGCCGATGTTAAAAAAGCGTATCCAAACTCACAAATACGCAATTATGTAATCAGCCTGATTGATTACTATGGACTACCCCGTCCGTCAACTTTCAATTCGATGCAAAGTTATGGTTGCGATAGACTGCATATGCTGAGTCATGGCTATAGTTTGTCGGCGATTAGCGGGCATGCAGCTCCTCCCACTCTCTGTTTTATCGGCCTCCCTTCGGGGCTGCCCTCAAGGAATACCATATTGGAAAACGATTTGACACGGTGACTGGATTGCATCTTCTTCGATCAGCATCTCAACTGGTAGGAAGATGTCAACAGACAAGCGTGAATAATCACCGTAGTTTACGTGGAGGGATTTCACGGGGCTAATCCCACGGAGCGGCCGCTGGCAGCCTCGGGTCATCCAAAACCTCGGCTGACTTCTAAGGGTCTCGTGGGATCGAATATAGTCCGTAAGGATGATAGCTTCACGAATGAAGCTGAAACGTACATTCCAAACAGGTAATAGCTATTATTCACTGCGGCATTGAATGACTTAATTGAAGCCATATTTACGAATACCGACACCAAATTAAAGATGATATATATTCATTTCATGTTAAACTTGGAAGGGAAGTACACGACTTTTTTTTTTCTTTTTGTTAAGAACGTATGGTTGAGATATTAAACAATGTCTTCGATTATATACTGGTAAATATTCAAGACAATTCGTATCGGACGTCTTAAAAACAAAGCCAGTCATAGTCAGCATCAATTGGTGCACAAAGAGGAAACATGATGACAGGACAGTACGAAACTTTCTTGAATAAAAGTGATGTAAAATTTACTCCTACCATCCTGAACAACCACACGTCTAAAGAAGAAAAAAGAAAATATAACCATAGCAGCATAACACAAAGTGAATTAAAGTATCTGAAAATGGAAAAAAAGAAGAAGAAGATAATCAACAAGGAACATAGGAACATACGAAATTCACACCTACTTCTTTGGAAGAATGTGAGGGCTCGATGAAAATTCTGTTGAGTAACCCTATAGTTACGGATTATTAGGGAACGCGGGGAGTAACATTACAAGTAGAAAAGACCGCATTGAACAAATCATGGAAAAAGTGAGATTCCCCAGACGTACTTGTAAAGTAAAATTAAGCTAATTTGTGTTATTTTGTCCTTCACAGAGACGCAGCAAGAACCAATTACACTATGCTTATAGTGTCGGGTAATGGTGAGTGTCCGTTTAGTAAGACATTAGTTTATTTTCACAATACTGGTAACCCGCATCTTTAATTCTGAGTAAAAGTGCATTAACTTGATCGTCGAGATCTTTGCTGTGAACGAAATCAATATTTGACTGAATCATTAAATCGATGTGTGAAACTTAAATTGGAAAAATGTCCGTAACTGCACAAGTAACTGCACCAGGAAAATTCACTTTGATCACTGTAGGATTGTCTGAGGTGTAGCAGATCAATGCAACTGCTTTTTCTCTATCCTGCAAGGTTGAAATTCTATGGGTCCGTTAATATAATGTTACAAGGAACATTTCAGGATAAGATAACATGCGTTTCCCTCTTTGTGCGGTGGAGGGGGGGGGGGGGGGCAGGGGGTTTAAAGAAATTGTCCGTGGTCAGTCTCCTTTGCATTTCCTCCATGGGGATTCAACTGTAGGAAATAATAATCACTGTTTTTTTTTTTTGCCCACTAGTATACCAGGAGGGAAGCGCGCTGAAGAAAACGTATGATCCCAACATCTCACAGTGCTGACCGCATATTCGCCAATTTTAATGTTGGCTTCTAGTTTAACCACAAAAACCCATTTTCTCCTCCGTATCGCATACCACAATCTTTGCCAGGCTCGCACAGGTAAGTGTGTGCGCGAGTGTATGTTTGTTTGCGTGTGTGTGTGTGTGTGTGTGTGTGTTTGCCTGTTTGTGTGCATACAGGTGTATAATTGTGATGTAGGGCCTATACGGTCGTTTCCTAGGCAGGTATGGCTGGATGTACACACGCACTCCATTTTGGAAACACCTCCTTTAAAACTATAATGGACAAGGAAGACCATTGTTATAGCAAAATACGTCATGAACTAAGTCATGAAAGTCACAACTGTTAGAATTGAGAGGCATGACACTAACTAAGCCGGAGAATCGTCCAGAACAGATTTGAGTCAAGGCGACTCCTCGAAAGCAAGTTAAAAAGAGTTAAAACATACCGGAAAGAGATTGTGACCTGTGTGAATCTACTGCAGCTCTTTTTGGTTTTGATTTGTTTCTTTTTTTGTAAGTGTATGTTGCTTACATAAATCGCAGTCATAATCACACCTCTCATAAAGGTTGGCCTTGTTTTGTAAGTCTCGCCAAAAGTATTCAAAGAAAAAATATATTACCATTACATTATATCAAATAGCCATGCCAATGGATAAGGATCGGGCTGCTATGGTTCAATGAATTCGACCACTTATATTCTTAATCATCGGTTCGAGTCGAGCAGTATAGTACTAAAAGACGAGGCGTCTAATCATGATTTTCACAATAGGCTATTCCATCAAAGGTGTGCGTCAGATCGTTGAATCGCAATTATGGAATGCAAAGGCTCCTAGCGTGGGAAGGGGAATACCCCCTCCTACATCCTTCCCCCACGTGGTCTACCCCCACAGAGTTACTACTCTTCTATGATTGACAAATTTCTAGATACTCCACCAGAAGTTTGCGTCAGATCCATGAATTTCAATTCTGAAAATGCAACAGCTCCCTCAAATGGGAGTGGAATAGCCCCTCCTCCCCCACACAAGCGCTCTTCCCTTGCTCGGTGTGAGCACACTTCGGGGGAAGACAATTTTCCGAGTATTCCACAAAAAGTGCGCCTCAGATCGTTTCATTTCGATTCTAGGAATGCAAAAGCTCCGTCGTGTAGGAGGGGATATCCCCTAGCTATTTAGTATATTCTGATATCATGTCATGTACAACAACAATATTTCTTTTCTCTTGCTTGATATGTCAATTCAAAAATCGAAAGCAAGAGACCTCAGAAGGTGTGAGTGCACATTTCATCTCTCTAAAAAGAGGTATGTCATATTCAACTTTCATAAGGAATATGTCTAAAAACAACCCAGTATATTTTTAATGCCATGCCTCCTACGTAAGTTGGACTTTGGAGTCAAAGGGGACTGAGCTTTCGATCCCAGCAGACTCTTCGTCTGAGGCAAAACGACAAACAAAACAAAAGAAAAAGTGACCGATGTAGTTTCCATTCCATCCCTTCCCTACACATTTCACTTTCATGTAATACATTTAAATTCCTCCCATCTCCCGTGTAGGCGTTGTACATCTTTCACATTACGTGTCTCCCAATACCTTCCCTGCAGGATTATGCATCATATTCACCTGACGATCACTACGTTCGTATAGTTCTTTACCCTTTTTATATCCTTCATCGGTGTGTTGTTCCTAATCTTGTTTATCTTGTCTGATGTTGCCTATCCATTCACCTTTATAAATTTACAGGTTGCCCACTTCTGAGCTAAGGGATCATCACTATATCATAACACTATCATTTCGTTGCGTTTGCTTTAACCCCATCTCTTCATTCCTCCTTCCGTGCCTGATTACCTCCCTGCTTTTGACACCCACTCAAGCCCCTTTCTTCTCATTGTTCCGTGTCTCTATTCCCTCCCAGATAATGCATGTTATGCTGATGTGTCTATAGTCCATGATTATGTGTCTTCTTACCATTTATGTTACTCAGTTTCCTGCCTCTGATGAAGATTCTGCCTATGGATTCAAAGCTCAGGCCCCCTTTTGACTCAGTTTTACTCCACTAGCTCGCTATTGTTGGATAAGCACTTTTTAGCAGTCCCTTCTTCTGCATTAAGTTCGACTTTGATAACAAGGGGAGGTGAGTGACGATGGACTATTCGATAATCGTTTGAGTGTGCCTCTTTATCCCTTCTTTTCGTTAAGAATTAATCAATCAATCTTGACACCTCACTTTCCCGTCTGTCTAAAGTCGATTACATACCGTTCAATCATGATGTTCAAACAACGGGGCTTGCATAATCATCGGATTTGTGGTCCCTGTATTAAGGATCAGATCGCAGACAGAGGGCTTTTCCATTTCCCTGTTACTTTCCTTATCATCGCGTTCGCTCTGCTACACTTATGGTGATCGATGCTGTAAACTGAAATCCGACAAACAAATGAAACAACAACAACAACGACAAAAGGCGTGTACGCGTTCCTGTTTGGAATGTAAGCATTTATGGTCAATCTGTAGGGATTTATGAATAAAAGATTTGGGTCCTCAGGTGTGACATCCAATTTTTTTAGCACTCCAATCGACGAGCTATGAATACTGATTGTTAGAAAGCCTTAGAGGATATAGCTACAAGAAACAGTAACAAATCCTTTCTGTAATATCTCTCGCTTCATCGCTGTGTCCATGTCACTTAGCTCACCCTAATTCAAGCTTTCAACGTTCCACTGTTTTTTTGCCAGAAGGTCGTTAAAGTAGCAAGCGAAAGGAGTATAGATGTGATTATAACTTGACATGAAATCAAATACTTTTGATCTTACAGAATGTAAAATTTCCGACGACAATACAAATTTTTGAAGATCAAATGTTATGTCAACTGCTAGGGGATTTCAAAGTGTTTCCACGCAAGTATGGATTGCTTTATTCGATTCATCACAACATCTAAAGCTAATATATGACCTCTGTTGACAGCATTATTTCAAATTTACATTGATATTTTTCATAGTCAGAGAAGAAATTCTACTTGTTTCACTTTGTTCGAAGGATGCCTTCTTGTGGTGGTGACTAAAATTTGTTATTGTCTACAATACGAAAGATGTGACATTTCAATTATCTGACTCTTTTGCTGCTTAAGTCTTTTAGAGCAAAAATGCGAGGCAATTGGTATCTGCATCTTTGGAGCGTCTCAGGAGCTGGTCAAATCTTTACGTCCGTCTTCCATATACAGATAGATGTTGCTCCTCAACACGGAACAAATTAGATTTGAAAGAGTGAAGGATATCGCTTGTGTCGCTCTCGATGCGACAACTAAATGGGCAAACAGCGCGAGAGGAGCCTGGTTATTTAAAAGAGCATTTCGTTACTTCGCTGCTGAAACACGCAGGCTCCAATTACGCGTGTGTTGTTGATAGCAATGATACACCGCCGATTTGTAGTGCTGATGGCTCCGTTAGACCGGAGTTAACGCCAGGCCGTATCTGGAAGAAATAAGACGCTCTCTCGGTCGGCAACCATGTTTTTTTCAATTCCATATCGCGGTAGCCAATATGTCAGCAACACAAGCCAATTTTACGCACGGGGGCACCGACGAACGCGCAGAGGCCCCGGGCTCTAATAACATTTGCCCCTGACTGAAAACCGGTTTTACGGGATGGCGGAATTTAATGCCCTACTGCGATTCTTATACAGTCGCAGAGCTATTTTGGGAGCACGAAGCCCAGAGGGATTCAACGAGGCCACACTACAACGATGAACTCCGCTGTTTTCTTGCTTTTTCTCGTTGTTATTTCTGTCCTTTTTTCCATTCTTTTTTTAGTCCCTCCAATGATTTTACTTAATGGATTTCGATGTGCCTCGACCGACACCAAATATGGTGATAATCCCGCTGTAGGACAATGAGCGAAATTTGCGACATCCGACGACAAAAATTAATTTCAAACCAATTTGGGAAACTAAATCAGTGAGGGCAATTTGCGTTCGTCTATAAATTTGATCTATGTTTGCCAAACAGAGCAGATCGATGAATTTGCAAAGGAATGTGAAAATTAGCTGACCTACAAGTTAGTTCTTTTGCACGCTTATGGTACTGAGGTCTCGATTTTTTTTTTTTTTAAAGTTCATATTACTTATAGTCTTGCAAAAATAGATACACACTGCGTCTCCAAAATGGTGACAGGCCTACGGTTAAGGAGCACTGATTACGAGCTCAGAATAACGTGTAAAATGAATTTATTCTCTTCGTGGAAGAATCTCCATGTTCAGCATTATATGGATCCTCTGAAATACAAGCTCAAAGATCAAGAACCTAACATTTTCAGTTAATTTCAAATGTTTGAAATAATCTTTCGAGAATGTACAAAACTGCATGCCTGAAATTGTAGTAATTATCAGTGTCACGTCATTTGATATCAACATCATAGTCTTTGCTTTAGTTATCAGTGCATATCCTGATATATATACATATATATATATATATATATATATATATATATATATATATAATGAAATCATCTCAACTAAACCACAGAAACAAGAGGTGATGGGAAAGGGATACGATTTACACTCACTCCCCCATCCCCCCTCAAATGAAAACAAGTTGTGATAACTAAAAGTTGACATGTTTCTGTCTACCGTTTTTTTTTCACACAAAATCTTCTCCTTTCCCTTCAATCTCCTCCACCCCGTAAAAAAACAAAAAACAAAAAACAAAAACAAAACAAACAAACAAATAAACAAACAAAAACACAATTTCGGGATTCCGCTTTGAATGTTAACTTTGAGCTCTCTTGACTAACAACAAATAGTGACTTTGCCGTGATTTGCGGGGTTTCATGATGTAAGGTCAGAGTTTCTGACAAAAAATACGAACTAGAAGAGAACCTTTATTCTAAACACACCCGTGTTCATTTTTCATAATCTTTACCTTGATAGTCCGAGACTTGTATCGCATTATTTTCTCTCGCCATTTGTTTGGGACTATTGAAAGGTACATTATATATCTTTTGATATCTTATTTTACTAACTATTTAATTATTCTTGCTCATTACTTTCTACTTTTTCTTTTCTTTTCTTTTCTTTTTTGCATGACGCCTTGCAGACGTGGGTATGTAAATTATAATTACGTATGCATATGTAATCGTGTCTTTTGTTGCATGCGTGTGTGTGTGTGTCTGTTTCGTGTGTGTATATAGTTGTGTAGGTGTAAGTGTATATTGTAGGTGTGGTGTGTGAGTTTCTTAGTAGGTGAGTGAGTCAGTATGTACATGACTGACCCTGCTTTGGTGTATTATGGGACATGGGTTATTTACGGACACAGTGAGTGAACGTGTGCGTTAAGAGAGTTCATCCGTAATTTGGGAGCACTGGGAGACCATTAGTCACTTGCAGGCGCTCCTGTTTGCTTAAGGTGTCTCTGCCCTCGCCTTGTCCCGCATTCCTGCATTCTGTCGGGACCGCGTATCTCGTTTCATTCAAGGGTGAAACATGTTGAGACGATCCCTGACAGTATGCTGCAAACTCACGCTAGGCTGAGTGTCAATTAATGCATCACTTCTGTTTCATTAGCCTGAATGGGGGCCGAATTAGGCCCTATTAGAGACGGGGTATGCCGAGGTTCCTTTAATGTCTCGTGACACCATTTAACCATTAAAGGTAGTTTCGACCTTTTCAATGGACAAAAGCTTTCACTACGCAAAACGCACAAATTTCGTGACAGTGACCATCTGAGTGTATATCATGATATTTGTTCTGAGAGTCTCTGATTTTTTATTTCTTCCAAATTTGCAATAAATTCCATTATGATATTGCTGATATCATAATTTATTTGGTTAGCAAAGTGAGTGTTTATGCAAGAGAGAATCATCCTCGGGCATCCAAATAACCAAGACCAAACGTACCTCCCACGTGAACTTAAAATATCCGCGGAGAATTCATTTTTCCCTGACCTGTCAATCACAATTTAGGACTGGGCCCCATCTACAATAACAGCTCGGT
Organism: Diadema antillarum; assembly: GCF_040938485.1. Taxonomy (NCBI): domain Eukaryota; kingdom Metazoa; phylum Echinodermata; class Echinoidea; order Diadematoida; family Diadematidae; genus Diadema; species Diadema antillarum. Next base: position 274,904 of record NW_027271972.1, on the reverse strand, counting down.
GATTTCCCAATTCCGAACTCAATGCAATATGTGCGAGTAAGGCGAAGCGACCTTCTATGTATTGTACATTTCGACATCCATATTCGATCAATGGTTCAAGAAACGCACGAAAACCCTCTCGGGGAGTTTGTTGTTGTTGTTTTTTGGTGTGTGTGTGTGTGAAAAATGTTACCAAAAGAGGGCGTATATGAACTAAAAATGGTTACCATGACGACATATACACTAAAACAATGTATCAATCTGTATTCAATGAGGCATGATCACAATGAATATAGGGCCTACTATTGGGACATATCATTTCGTACATGTGTGTGTGTGTTTCATTTTCAAATTACATTTCCACTCCAAACATGTACTTTGAAGCAAAATGGAGCGTAGGGTCTCGCTGATGATACCCTGTCTCGGAATGTATGGCGTCCCTGCAACTAAAACGCTTAAATCTTCCTCAGTCAGTGATTATTGATCAAATTAAACCGCGCCCCACAACACCTGCGATCGCCATGAGAGACGCTTTCCTCGCATTCCATCAGACAGACAGAACTTGCCACCACCTAATTGAATAAATTACCTCCTAAATGCAAATTCAAGGATGTGCATCCGTTTTGACGCAGCCCGCTTCTTTCCCGGATGGGTGGGCAGACGACGCCAGTATGCGTATCGTCATTTTGTGAGACGAAATTGTTGGTATAGACGATTATCCCATTCCCTTTGCGTTCACTTTCCGGTCTCTTCTCGTGCCCGAATATAGATCGGTGCACCCTTGACTTTCTGCTGCCAATTATTATTGCAAATGTCTAAAATAGGATGCCAAATAGTACTTATTATTCCAGAATGTGTTCCGATCTACTTTAGATTTCTGACGGAAAATGACAGTCCCCACAAACTTGGTCCTACACCTGGAAGTACTTTTCTTTTTGCAAAACCCGCAAATCATATTAAGATAATATACAGACGTTATGTAGTCAGTTTACGGCAGAACAAGCTATCATCGATTAGTTCCACTAAGATCTGAATTGGCTTTGTGTGTGTATGTGTGTGTGTGTGTGTGTGTGTGTGTGTGTGTGTCTGTGTGTCTGTGTGTGTTTTACCTGGCTCTAATGAAAGGATGACATTCGATGATAAAATGATCAACCTTGAAAAATGATAGCTTGCTTTCGTGTTTGCTTGTTTTGTAATACAAATACGTGATTTATCAGAAGGATAAACAATAAACATTCCAGAATGTATTCCGATCTACTTTAGATTTCTGATGGAAAATGATGATCAGCCAAAAAAATAAAAAATTACTGCAACTTGGGCCTACATTTTGTGGTACTTTTCTTTCCCCAAAACATGCAAAACACAGAACGCAATATCATCAATTAATTCCACTAAGATCTGGATTGACTTTGTATGTGTGTGTGTGTGTGTGTGTGTGTGTATGTTTTCCCAGGCTCTTTAAATGGAAGGATGACATTCGATGCTAAAATGATCAACCTTGAAATATGATAACTTGACTTCGTGTTTGTTTGGGGGTGTTTGTAGTACACATACACAATTTAACAGAAGGATTAACAATCAACATTTCCTCCTGTCTTGTTGCGAATTGCATTGATATCAACTTGAACTTTAACTTGAATGGACGAGACAGGGAATATCTCTTGGTGCATGGTTCACCGAGAACGCATTCAAATGGAATGGAATTTGCCCTCGAGAGAACAGTTTCGACCAAATTGACTGACCGACTTTTAACAGGTCTACAAGACACCAAGATTCCTTGAGAAATTGACTGGAGCCGCTAGCAAGGACATGCGAGGTCCCTTTAAAGCTCTGGACAAACGATATTGTCGCTGGTATGATGATAGCAGAGGTAGGGGCATCTTTAATGTTATTGGGAAGTCGGAGTCATAAGAGCTCATCCTGGAATAAACTTTAGTCGTAATCGAATGAATAAGACTACATGGTGTTCCGAAATTGTCCCCGCAATCAGGCACAAGGCCGAAAATGTCAAAGTGTATCTGTTCATGATGGTTAGCCCTGGCATGATGAAGGTCGTAATATCGCAATGCTTTTGATACTGCGGCCAACGAGATAGGTATTGTATCAAATTGACCTGTTTTTTTCCCCTCGACCCCCAAAAGACCCAGGGGAGAAAGAAAGTCTGCGGTAGATGACTCCAACATGGTGCTATGCCTGGCGGGATTAGCAAATCTAAGGAACAAACACATCTTGATTTCTTTGGGGAGGGAAAAGGCTGCAAATATTTACCAAAGGAAACTTGCCACCGGACGACGTTACTTGTGAGATTGCTCGACAAAACTCCCAACACTCTGGCTCCCACCTGGTGCGGTATGAGGCGAATATACACACAGCAAGAGTATCATATTCATTAGAGGGAAAAGGAGCAGGGAAGAGGGGATGAGGAAAGGTAGGGAAAAGGGGAGGATGCGGAGAAGAGGAGTATGAGGAGGAGGAAGAGAAAGAGGAGGAGGATGATGGAGGGAAGAAAAAAGAAAGAAGATGACAAATAGGAAGAACAGGAGGAGGAGGAGAAACAGGAGGAAGATAGAGAGGAGAATAAAGAAAGACAAGAACGAATAGGAGGAAAATGAGGAGGAGGAAGAGGAGGATGATGAAGAAGAGAATAATAAAGAGAGGACGAAAAGGAATAAAAAGACAAGGAAGAGACAGAGGAGAAAATGGAAAGGAGAATAAAGAAGACAAGGACGAATAGGAGGGGTGTGAGGAGGAGATAGAGGGAGGAAGATGGAGAAGAGAATAAAGGAAGAGAAGGACGAAGAGGAACAAAAGGAGGAGGTGGAGAAGGAGGGAAGAAAGAGGAAGATGGATAGGGTAATAGAAAAGTCGAGGACGAATAGGAGGAATATGAGGAGGAGGAGAAAGAGGAGGGGGATAGAGAAAAGAATAAAGAAAGAGGAGGACGAAGAGGAAGAAAAGGAGAAGGAGGAGAAAGAGGAGAAGGATGGAGAACCGATAAAAATTAAGAGGGAGAGAAAGAACAGGAACATCGGGGAGCAAGATTTCCTCGATCTTCTTCATGTCTTCATGTGTCTTCATGTTATCAGATCCTTGTAATATACCTCAAGAACGAACAGGCAACGAAATCATTTAATTGTCATATCTGTTTTTCGATTTTGTGTCAGTGTGTGTATGTGTGTTTATGACGGGTGATGAGAAAGGAACCGAAGTCAGATAAAGTTCGTATCATTTTAATATACTCTTGGTAGGTCAAGAGAAAGCTATCTCATTGTTGTTGGTGTTTTTGTTGTTATTGGCCGCTCTCACGAGTTAGTGAGAATGAATATTGCAAGTCTCAGGTAATAACTGTCGATATACGGGACGAGATACAAGGACAATTCACCGCGTTTCCCGCACATCCTTACAACGAAGGCTAGTGCATTTGTCGCGATGGAGCCACAGTCGGGGATCTGTTGCCAGAAGGTGACAGAATTACCACCAACGACCCAGACGATTGTCTTAAGGAGCACACACTTACAACAAATTCATCCGACGGCACTTTTTCAAGGAGAGTCGGACGGCTGCTCGATAGTTACAATCATCGCATCGCCCAATCAATGTTCACAAGTCCCGCCTGTAGCGGCGGCTTAAAATCAAATTCTACCGATTTTATCCCCGGGCCGATTGCCCTGAGTTGCTTTGTTCATTCTACAAGGAACCAAATGCGATTCAACGAGAAGTGACATGGGGTATTATGAAGGATAAGAGCAAAAAAGTTCAGTATTTCATGAGAAACAAAATGCAAAGTTCTTTCGATCATCTGCACAAAAACAACCTATGCCCTTCACCGTGTGACGTCAGAAAAAGAAATCGCTTTTTGTTCACGTGATACTCACGTGGAATTCCTTCACAACATGCTGCGCAGTGGAATCTAATTAAGGAGAGGAAACATTAAGTCCAGGGAACCCATTCTCACGGGACGTTCAGCGGTCACATGTGACCATCACAAGACGTAGAAAGAAGACATCCAAGGTTTTGGTTGCTTATGGTAACTGAGAAAACATCACAGGTTGCTTGTCTCTATTTGTAGTTTGTGAGGGTTGTAGTCAACAACACACAAACGCATCGCTTCGAGTGTTGGTAAAACAAAACGAGAGGTTAGAAACTTGTCACGTGTACATGTACAAAGAGGCACAAAGGATTTAGAGAGAAGACCCCCCCCCCCCAAATAAAAAAAGAAGAAGAAGAAGATAATAATAAAACAATGGCTACATAAGGAAACGTGTTCACGCAACACACACCCGTCTCTAAACTTCTCAAACTTCATAGAAAATAAGAAGAATGGACTTACCGAGTACTTGCTCTCGCAGCTGGACAGGCCTGACAACACTCCCTTCGTTGCTAGTACATAGTTCTTATTAATGTTTGCCAGGATTGTTTCAAACGTGACGCGAGCCATCGAAGGTTTAAGGACTTCGAAGTAGGAGTTGAAGTTAAGTCCATCGGAGGCCAGCTGGGCCGCCATCATTCTGACAATGGTGTCACCCAGCTGCTTAATGAGGAGCTGCCTGTTGAACATTATATGGAAGGGAAAGGCAGAGCTGAAGGTGTTCACGGACAGTCTGGAATCTTTTCTCCTCGTAGACAAGATGTGTGTGTTCAACAGGGTCTCCGCAGGGTCGCCGTACGGCGTCTCCCCGTTGCTATGGTCCCGGAGGGGCTGAATTACATACACTGAATGGTTTCCCACGCGCTCACCCATTTGCACGTCTACAAACGTATTGAACAACAAAATGGACGCCGTTTTGATCTGTCCCACCATGCTTTGCGAGATACAGGTGCTGTCCGAGTACATGTGAAGTAGCATGGTGTGGTCTCCATCAGAGGTTGAGCAGCGATATGATGGTGGCTAGGTGGTTACAAATAAACAAACGAAATCATTGATATCACATTAGATGCTACATGTAACACTTGCTGTTAATTAAGAAATGAAAAGCCACTTTACACTAAAACCCATGTAACGTAAAATTCCTATTAAAGAGTTGATTTAAGAACTAGTTAGGACCTACCGCTATCTTGTTGTCTCAGTCATTTGAATGAGGACGAATACTGTTGTTAGCTCTATTGCACACTTACTATGTTACTAACATAAAATACTCGAACACTGCGAGGTCGTTGGTAGGTTTAGTTCTTTGACTGCTTGTTTGTTTGTTTTTTCTTGGGTGTATTATGAAAGAGAGTAAATTTAAAAGAAACCATAGAGACTCCCTGGTCATGGGTTAGGACTAACAACCCATTATTTTACTGAAATAAACAAGATACAAACCCAAAGACTTCAAACAAGGGATATGTTTACAAGGGAGTATTGCTCACACGGAGCTGTGTTTTCTAAGAGTCTCCCCTTTTTAGCATGCTATACTTCTTTATTTCGCTCATACAACTGTATCCTACCCAAATACTGTATTCGTTTAGCTATACTTGCAAAGTGACAATGAATTAATAATTCATTGTTCACCCAATTGTATCCTTTCATGCAAAACGGGTGTCCGTATGTAATCATCTGCTCTTATCAAATACTTTTGAGTGGAAAGAATCATTCAAACACATTTAAGCAACACTATTGCTACCTTTCTGTTCAATGAGATCTACTGTGAAAACCACACCACTGCACGCGACTTGTAATCGAAAAGTAAAATCAGTCATGGCAATATATGTCTGTCTTAATCTCCTATTATCTAAAATATAATGGATAAATGGTTTTGTTAGTATTTTTTCCAACGAGTTGTCATTGACAGACATTTTCAAAGCTACAGTAAAAGGAAAAAAAATGAAATGTAAGGAACAAGTATCGATATCGCATTTTCTTACTATCCAAGCAATTTTTACTAGTTGTTAAAGGATTTTATAAACTTATAGTAAACATCACCAGAAATACCACGAGCTATGTGCATTTTCAAAATACTTTCAACATTTCATACTACGAAGTATGCTATGATATTCACAAACATCACCGTCACAATTCAATTCACTTAGTGAGAGCATTGATAAAAGCTTAAATCAGTCTGCATTAGTTTTAAAAAGTGAGAATATCATAGCATTTATTCTAACATGACACTAGGGCTTACAGAGCTGGTGTCATTTTCCTATTACCATAACAGCATCCGCGTCCAGTTTGGGTGGAAACATAATGCTTATCAATCAATCCCAATGATTTTGTTATCAGTAATTTGAAAGTCATTGAGTTATTTAGATATCAGAGAATGTTTTTTTTTTTCATTTAATGCTAAGAATATCCTTTTTAAGGATTCTGTAAAATAATAAAAAAAAATCAAGTACCTTTCAGAATATCATTATGACTCCGAATGATTTTGTCGCCGAACAAAATGTTTTTTCGCATTTTCAAAACTTACGATTTATATCCTTGAACGTAAATCCCCCTCTCTCCCGAAATATAAGGGAGACATTGACCGTCTCTCTTAGTATAGCTGTGTGCAGACTGGCACACATCACCTCTTGTCATTTTAATGCGCATCCAACGAATTTCAAGTCGAATTACCGAAACCCTTTATAGTCTTGTAAGATCCATGCGAAAACTAATAAATTACTAATAAATATCCCACACAGTGACACTTATCCTGTCCGCTTCAGCAAAGCATTCTTGACAGGAATCGTTGCTGTACGAATCCTTCTTTTTCGGAGGGAAAACGAATACAAAAAAACGCAAGGCAATAACCAGAAGCTAAGATAACAAGTTTTAAATTAAGATCTCACTCACTTACTCTCTGCAAACTGGGTTCTGCATAAGTTTCCGGGTTGCTTTTGTCTTAATTTTAGTGAGGGGGGGGGGCATAGGATCTTTGTTTTTCCAAGAACGAATAGGCTTAGATGAAAAACTTCGCAGAGTGCTATGACGCACAATAATCATTTTAATTTAGCAGCACTGTCATAGGCATAAGAGAGGATATATAACCTACCCATCCGCGGTATCGTTGCTGCCTACAAACTAATATGCGTCACATGCTGAAAATAACATGTCAGTAGATATACTTGCATTTTCTCTCATATTCTGTTTTTTCTTACCTACATTCTGAACATACTGACGTGCTCATGACTTGAGTCATAATAAATATATGAGCTCACGCAGTGCGTGGACTGATGCATAACATGTTGGTCTATTACTATATTCAAATCTATGCATATTTCTCCATCTTAAGACACAGTTGTATCAAACTATTCAATCAATCTCTATGTACACTAAATGCATTTCATCACTGCAACGAGCTTGCATTCGTTATTTTTTGTGTAGTTATCTTCTTTGTTACAAAATGAAATTAAAAAGCAGTTGAAAAGTTATGCAAGACTTTTTAAACTAGCAAAGCGGTCCACTGCTTGGAACGGTTTGATATTTACGTAATCATTTTGGTATGTATATAATCATATATATTTATATCAGAGGTAAGATAATTTCCGATTTTGTTGCCAAGCACGGCAATGTGGTTGAATTTATTTTAGCTGCTGACTGGACATCTCTCCATGAAAAGAACGGTGCAGCTGGTTCGTGAGAAGACATAGTTATATATAGTCATAGTTATATAATGAGCTCTCGATCCCTCTACGTTGACTTATAACTACATTTCCTTCAAGTACAGCCGTATTTGCCCCACATATTCGCCCTATGCGACTGACATTCCATCTTAATTCACACAATTTTCATAGTTTAACATCATGTAGTACATAATATATTGACAGATCTATGTTTAGATTCGTGGAATAAATTGTGGTTCTTGAGCAGAGAAACCAACTCAGGAAAACCCCAAACAAATTACACTGAACAAGGATGATGACATAGGAGCTTCACCATAAGAATGCATCAGTGTAGGCTCACCATAAGAATGCATGAGTAGGAGGCTCACATATTTCAGAAATATAACAATGTAATTCCATTACAATACCGCTCGCTTGACAAGGTCACCAGTTTAGAAGTCCTACATGCTTTCTTCTTTTAATATTCCTAGAGCCCTCACTCATGCATTGTTATGGTGAAGCTGCTACGTATATCATCCTCGTTCATTGTGATCTTTTGATATGAATTTTGAAAACATTCTTATTCCTTATCCCAATCACTATAGATTCTGAAACTCTGTACCCAGTATAACCAATTCATGGTTGTTCAAACGTAAAAGTCTGAAAACCATCCGTAATTCTCCTTTAAAACAGCTGAAGTACTGTCATTCTTACTTTGATATCGTCGTAGAGTTTGAGTGAGGCGTTGTGCTGTTGGAGCCCATCAATGTTGCTATAGAAATCGACGAGAGAGCCTCCGAGCGCTTCGAGAAAAGTCCCGTATAGCTCGTAGCACAGGCTGAAAAACTCCTCCCCAAACCTCTCCATAAACACCGTGTACTCTAAACCTGGAAGGCGATTAGAAAGAGGGAGAGAGAGAGAGAGAGAGAACCGGTCAAAGGGTTGCTGAGAAAATGAAACCAACCGAACTACCCACCGACCCACCAAACAAACAAACACACAAACAAACAAACGAACGAACGAACGAACGAACAAACAAACTAACTAACTAACTAAAATGATTTTGCAGTGACACCAAATCCCTGACTTTGTTCCATTCACATGGGCACATCAACTATATGGAGGAAACGAGCGCTTGAAGTACTTTGAAGTACGGTACTGGTCTAACATTGACCTTTTTAATCTTGTGAAGTGAAGGTCATGAGTAAACTGAAATCCGACATTTATCCTGACATAATCTACCATTTTTGTCACTTTATCATCACAGAAATACCTTGAGTGCAGTATAAGAAACGACAGAATCACTTGGGGACGCAATCTAAATAATTCTATCACGATCGATCTGCGAGTTGATGATGATTTTGTTTCAGACATACTTATATGCAATTTATTAATAAAGTTGGAGCCCATTGCAGAAGTAGGCGGAGTGAGGTCAAACAAGTAAAAGGTAATTTAACCTCATTGCAGTGCCTTGAGATAGCTTGAGTTAAAACGAGTTCACTGTTCACCCGTTTTTGGTGACTAGAATCGGATGTACAGTGTATTGATTCTTTGGAGTATTGCAATATATCTCGGATATTAAGAGGCTGTAACCTACTTTTAAATCCTGATTCATATTCAAGAGACAGAAAAACACCTGAAGCATCACGGTGTAAGACTTTTGCGTCTTTTGATTGGCTTAGACTTTCCTATGTTTTAGACTTTCTTATTTTGAACGACACTAGAGATCCCCAGTGAACTCTGAAAAGTAAAAAAAAAACAAAAACAGTAGCACTTATCGTCAGCTATACAGCATATGCGGACCTCAAGGGAAAAATATTGTATTCCATCAATGCAGTGGATCATGACTTGGTCCCCACTTGTTCTTTTATTAGTGTGTGATGTTCTTATCTTTTCGATGAAGATATGAAAACCAAAGAGCAAGCACCTGTTTGACAACCCACTCACACAAGTCTCGAACATGAAGACTAAGGTCAGTGCATAAAAGAGAAATAGAGAGATAGGGGGAGATGGAGAAACAGAGGACAGAAGGAGAGAGATATAAGAATAAGAAAGACAGGTATACCGAGAGAAAGAGAGCGAGAGAGGAAGAAGAGAAACGCAATTATCTAACCCTGCTGCTCTATAAGTCTTCCGTCTTCAGTTGTCCTTTATGATTACCGTATTATGCTGAGGATCTCGCCAGCCAATTAATTGAGAACACAAGAAACATCTCAGCAAATTTGACATCAATCTGGCCATGTTTGCATGAATGGCGTATGACTGAGAGAAAACGAACATTCTTTTGGTTTGGAAGCGGAAACTTGAGAGCGTATACACCTATAGCTGGAGCTGGCAGCTAAGAAACGTTTGGGGGCTTTGCATCCACAAATGCTGCGCTTTGCCTGATGCATCAGACCGCGTATAGCTATCAATTACATTTAAGGCTCAAGTAGCTTAGATGCAAGTAGTCTGTGTGCCGTGTACTCCATGCCCGGCTCTTCCCGCGACGCAGAATGCTTGCATTCGCTGCCGAAACCCCCTCCCGTCCATACCAGCCGTAATAAAAGCTATTATTTAGCGCGGCAAATTGCGAATTACGTTTGATAGATCGACAAATAGGAGCTGACGTTGGAGATTGCACGAGATCTATCCCTATTGACAGATAAATCTACGAGTGTTTATCAAAACACTTCGGCTGCCCATCATAATTTCCATTCGTGTGTTTTCGTCAATGAACTGTTCCTCAAGGTTATTCCAGGTCTACGGTTTTTGCGAGGCAGTGCGCCGTTACTGCAAGGGTGTAGCGGGGAAATTGAATCCCTCGTTCGCTTCTTCCACACCTCTCATCCTACTGTCTTTCATATCGCACTATAGTTTAAGTTATTATTTACTGAGGCGTCTTTTGAGACCCTTTCCAAAATGTGCTGTATACCAAAACTAAATGGATATTCGCATGGATAGTAAAGCATATGGAGAAAGAAATCTACATGTTCTCTTAAATGGAATAATGGGGAAGGGTCACTGGAGTAAACAGCAATTTTCTGAACTTCAGGATTAAATGGATCATTTGTTGTTTTATTCTGTATTTATTGTTCTTGTTTTCTTTTCTGATATCATCACCACCATGACAATAATTATGTATGCCGTCTCCCTACACAATTTATCTGTCAACAGAGTTAACGACCGAAACAAGAAACATTTCGTAGCTCATTCCATTCATTTTAGTTTGCCAGGAGAGTGAATCGGTTAATGTCTTTTAAAGAATAAATGTGTGTGTGTGTGGGTGGGGGGGGGGGGGGATGAGGGGAGGGAGGGGTAGAAATTAGTTACTGTCAGACCAGCGTTGAAGGTTTGTCGCGACTCAGACTGTCGGGGTATGACAGTGGGGCAGCAGCTGAACAAGTAGTGTTCGTCACCCTCGCGAAATGTCTCCCCAGCTTTTTAAACACTTCCCTCTGATGGGCATGGTGTGTACGGGGTCGTTGTTGACACTGGCGCCCCTAGATTTTTCTGGCGACTAACTATCATTCGGTGCCCAGATTCATTACCCTAAGGTGAAGGCCTTTTATTTTCATGTACCATGGAGAAAGCACAATAAACAAACAAACAAAATGACTAGGATAAATAACAATCGTTGCAGGGAGTCACAACTGTTGAATAGCATGTACAGTTAACTTCCTATTCTATAATATGTTTTTTTACTGCAATGATATGCAATAATGTTGTATCTTACTGTCAAAGTGATGAAACGTGTTTATTCAATTACAATGAAAATTTGAACAACACAGCCTGTAAAATCTAACATCAGGAGGTGTTGCGAAGCTATAGGCGGATATCATGTAACCCAGAAATTAGACAAATCTTGCACTTCGGTTTTTGAAAAGCATGTTTCGCGTCTCTCAGGTTTCATGACTATTGACGGGAAGGTAGAATTACTATCAAGAGAAGTTGTGCACTTGCTCAAACATATACACGACTGGTCGTTGTTACGTAAATAGGAGAACTCGTGTATGAACGCTAATGAACATAGAACTGCGGTGCGCACGTTACCTAGTCAAATTAAAACCTGATTACTTCCCCTGACTTGAGGCTGCGTTAAAGATGTGAGTGTGCCGGTAGCCGATCCTTCCATGAAATGAACAATTCTACTGGTCTCGTATTGGCAGCTGGATGTGTATCTGGTAATCAAATTGTCATCAATATTTCAAGAGGTTTTGAAAAAAAAAGGTAGGAATTAGCAAGTTAACAAGCGGTGACGACTGTTAGGCACTTTTGTATGAGAGCGACAAGTATGCCAGGACGGTAATTAGATTTGTGTCAAGCAAGTGTGGGTTAAACGATCTATTTCCCTCTCACAGTTAAACAAACATTTACTCGGTTCATGCCTTGCAAACTTAAAGCGAAGGAGGATATTAGGAGGGTGTCAATTTATTGATTTTATTGACGATTTAAGGCGTTATGACAGTTGAAGTGTGGGTTTACCAACCGATGGTAGCCTTATCTGTACTATATTTACCACTATTCCTGTGCACCGTGGTGCCAAAACATCCTCAATATTGGCATGTGTGTATATCCCCCTATCTTCCTCCGTCATGGTTATGACGAACATATAAATGCACGCAGAGGGTGCGAATCGAACCAGTTACCACTACTACAATTTTAAATTCCCTCGTAACATTTTACCACCATGCTATAGTCGTTTTAATGTGATAAGGTGCTTAAGGATTTTTCTCGATAGACATCGTTTCGGTTCTGTTTTTCTCTCGCAAAGTGTCTCTTGCAAGGCGCACAATTTTGGAGATGATTAAACTTTGAAAGTGTTGCTGTTTAAACTTTAGATATGTTGCGATGTAGAATCGGTCATTTCATGAATAAAACACCCCTGCTGGAAAGACCACAGTGTCCCGCAGTGTGAAACACACTTTGAAACACAGTGTGAACACAGTGTGAAATCTCTTCACACTGTTGGATTTGAGCGTTTTAATATTGTGGACACAGTGTGAATCATCAGTTCACAATGAAAAACAGAACATTACTCTATGAACTCTCTGTGAAAAACCACATTACAATGTGAAATCACCTTCACACTATTCATATTGAGCGTTGTCACATAGTCGACTATGTGAACACATTGGTCCGAATTCACGAAGGTGGTTTAAACTTAGACCTTGGTACAAATTTAGAGCATGGTCTATTAAGCGTTAAATAGGCGTACCTTTGACATGCGTGTATCAACGCATAAACTATGGTTTAGATTTAAACCATCTTCGTGAGTTCGGGTTACTGTGAACACACTGTGGGACACTGTGTTCTTTCCAATAGGGACATAAGACACAATATCTGTTACGAAGTGAACGTTTTCATGTGATAAATCGCTGCTTTCTGGGATCTTGTGTTATCATTGATGTGAAAACAATGATGTGCACTGCTGCAACGAATATCGTCGAAACAAATTCACTTGTACCCGAGAAAGAGAGGAGGGTAGGAAAGGTGCAAATGGGTACTTGACAGGACGTTAGTTGGGCAAATCCAAGTTGACACGGCATTTGATTCTCAACATTTAAATAACTAATGGTTGTCGGTTGATAAGTGCGAAATCGTTTTTATCTGAGAGGATCTGACTTCTCTTAGAACACTTTAAAATATCAAATAAAATGGATGGGAAAACACAGACATTAGTGACTAAGTAAGAGATGAAGATGAGAGAAAGTGATAAGAGGTTTGCAACACCCCCTTACATCCCCCTTGTGACGGACGGGCAGAAGGATAAAGTAGTCGGGAAATGGAAAACGTTCCACTTTCACCAATAATGAAAACGATGTTGGCAGTACATGGTGATGAAAAAGCATTTTGGTAGTATGTGCCTCCAGACGGAGAAAATGAACTAGGCCTAGGAAACCGTGGCGTCTGCATGGTGATATGCATGATTAAGACACCTTTTAGAACAAGTGAAGGGGATCATAATGAATGCATGTGTCATAAAAATAGCTCTCTAGCTATTTACCTATCCGTGTATGTCTGTCTGTCTGTCTGTCTGTCTCCCTTTACATGTATATGTAAAACTAGATTAGTTTGCTTGTTTGTTTCTTTGTTTTAAAGTTCGAGATCATTTAGCTTTGCTGGTGCCTTTTGATATTCCTTTTCTGTTTCACATGTCATTACATTATCTCTTTTTACTGATTGTGTATAATACGACAATATTCTTAGCTATACTCTGAACCATTATCATCGTTTTACTGTAAACATCCTTGTAGATAAATATGCATTGTATAAGATATTTGAAATTGATTGTTGTATTTCCAATACCCTGTATAAAGACTGATATACGACGATAATAAACTCTCTACTGTCAAACTACTAACTTTCAACTGTGTGTGCGTGTGCATGTATGTAACTGTGCCTCAAAACTTCTCTCTTGGCACTCGATCATCAGAATTGTAAGGATAGAGGCAATATACAGCAGTAGTTCCGAAGCATGGCTTTCGAAACAGGTAATTCACTTCGCTCCAGCTCCGCAGGTGAACGATCGGTCCAGCTTAAAAAAATAATAAAAAACTGACAAACAAACAAACAAACAAACACAAAAGCACAAAAACAACAACATAAATGTATGACATGAATAACATGAAAACAGTAAATAAATCAAGTCCATGACCTTGGGGTGGGGGGTGGGGGTTACGAATCGCTCTGGGGAAACTCACCTAAAATCTTGGCACCCTTGGTTGTGACGTGAATGAGTAGTTCTTCGTTGCATGGTTTGAAGCAGATCGTGTCATCGTCATCCACTTGTCTTAACGCCTCTACCGTAAACTCATTGTCTAGACCTTCTGTTCTCCTGTGAAGGAAAACATAGAAATACAGGAATGAGACCAATCGTATACTAACATGTTCAAAGTATTTGTCGTAAATCAGTGTGACAACATTATTTAGTAGCTCACATAAAGTGAAGGCTGGTCAATGCCGTTAGAGCATTTAAGTATTACACTTTGTTTTCTACCCGAAGACTTTTCATTTGCTTTGTAAGATGAGTGACGATGACATGAAAATAGCTCTTATACGTATCACTCAACCTGTGAACATCAATGAATGATAGAACGTTATTATGGCGGTCTCCTGTATTGTTTTCCCCCTTGTTTACGTCTTTACGTGTGATCATAATGTGGCTGTTTTCATATATAGAATATTATTAGGGATACTGTTGTTACGACATTGACAGTTTATTCAATGATTTGTATCTTTCCCTTATTTCACACTTGACATCCATATGTTACTTGAGCTGGAAATAAAAATAGAATAAACAGCAATGAAACAAAAGTAAATTTTCTAGGGACTAAGGACCACGTTGCGAGGGTGCACGTCACGTTCTCGACACCCACGAGTCACACAGTCCACGAGTCATACAGCCCGCGAGCTAGACAGTAGTGAAAAAGGCCCATGAACTCGACATCAGGTAAAATAGGCCCACGAGCGAAAGTTCCACCAGCTTCACTCAAGGCAAAAATCTCGACACTGCGCACATAATGCCCCGTGATGTAATGTCGAGCTCGTAGGTCTTTTTTGCCTATAGTGTCGAGCTCATGGGTCTATTTTTCTTTTACGTTACTCTTGGGCTGTCGAACTCGTGGGATTACCCCGTTGTGAAGCGAAGGAGATAGACAGAGAGAGAGAGAGAGGGGGGGGGGGGGGAAGGAGGAAACGTTATTTTGTTTTCTAATAGTGCATTGCTGATAGTCACCCACCAGTATTTGGGTAGGCCTTTTAATATCAACAATAACACCATCATTTCACACAATGTACTAAATGGTGCTCAGAAATTTTCACTTTAAGTTACATTCTTGCCATACTCAAAACGAAACACATTGAATTGTACATCTGCGTATGCTCATGCTGTTGTTCGTTACTCCATCCACAGACCCTGTATGGTTATGCTTCGTCACAGCTAATTGATACACTGTGCCTAGATGATTATTTTACCTAATTTGAAAAGCCTCTTCTTTTGCACTTTTTACCTTTCATTTTTATCAAAAGCTGCTATTTCACAATACTTGGACATATTATAATCTCAGATTTCTGCTCCCGTCTGCACAGCAAAATTTAACGGACAACACGGTGTATTGATTCGATATTGAATTGTGTAACTATCCTACCTAATTGTGTTTTCTTTCATATATGCATTGTATAGAATTACCAGTGTTGTATATCTATGTACATCATACTGTGTGGAATAATTTGCACTTCAGCCTCTCACTGCGAAGAATAATTTCTATTGAATAAACAAAGGTGCCATTAATGAAATAAGAATATTTAGTTCGGAATAGCTCGATTCAATCGACGCCATTTCATTCGGACTATTATATCACTGCCAACAAAGATAACAACAGGCATGATACACATTCAGATTTCTCAGATATTCAAGCGATATGCAAAGACAAATTGGGGCAGTGTATACAAGAAGAATGTCGGTAATTCACCACTCCCCCCCCTCAAAAAAGAATACATATATATGATTACAAATCAACATGTAAAGCATCGTCACAGATTGAAATTTGATGTCATTTTTCCTTTAAAAATGTTTAGTTTTCGTATGGAAATAGAGAAATTTAATAGTCAAGAGCGCTTCTTCAGTCGTCGTCTCGCGTTATGACCTCACATGAATTATGTAAAATGATAGCGTATCATACAGCCATAAACTAGTAATAATGCTTCTTTTGCATTTGCTCACGAATATTTTACTGTTCACTTTGTCTGGCAAGAGACAAACTAATCAACATCAGACAACCACTCCAAGCTTCATTAAAGGACTATCCGGAAAAAAAGAATAGGTTTACCATAATAATGAACGGGACATTAAGATCATTTCAATTTATTTTCATATTTCTCCAGAAAATGTCACACACACACACAAACATAAAGAAATACAATAATACAATACCAAAATCACAAAATCACAAAATACAAATCAGGTGAAACTTCACTTGAATGTACAACTGTCTCAATAAACACAAAGGTCTGTTTACATCAGTATTGGACTATGTTCAAATTACGAGAAATGTGATGGGGCCTACGTAAAAGCAAGCATAATAGCAAAATCAGGTACAGGTAAATATGGAGCACAGATATGATAAAAACAAACCAACAAAACAACGCGCTGTTCTATTATATTCGTCAACTATAATATCAAATGTTTCCATGGAAACGGGATACTCGTGGTCGGTTAAGTGGCGATGTTGAGGATGCTACAGTGGGTTTGTATATGATAATGAAAAGTTCCTGATCCGGATCACAACCGTCTAGTGTTGACCAAGTTGAGGCGCGTTGTACAGTGTCAACCTGAGCAAATAGGTTGCAAGTTCCAGGCACGTGCTCGTACGGAATATAATATATGCTCTCACAGGGTTGATTGGAGTTCTACGTTATACCTTTAATCATTTTCCAGTTATTCCTCCACAATGTAATCTACAAACAAGACAGAAAAAAAAATCTGAATCCAGATTTGAAGTTCAAATTTTTAAGGATTACTGTTTTTAAGGTGTTTTCACCCTCAGCCCATTTAGCACAAAAACATGTCAATATTAGCAGACCTGTTTGATAAAGTGTCGCTCTTGTTTTGTTACTTCAGTATGCATAATATCACCATACAATTATGCACACAGTATAACATTTAGAACGCAGTTTTACATACCCGCGTGCACACCAACACGATCTATAGGTAAGCAAAATTGTCCTAAAATTTTCACCTAGCCTCTTTCACATACAAATTTGTTTTCTTAGCATGACACTGAAAGGCTCTAGGAGAATCTATAGAGGACCTTTGTTTGGCTTTTTTTTTTAATCGCTGCAACGCACGCTACTAATTGAAACGCATTGCCCGTATGGCAAGCCTTTTTTACATTTAAAGTTAATTTCTGATATCACAAATTCCATTTTGTGATATCAAAAAATCAAATTTTTGATATCAAGAATTCAATTTGTGATATCAAGAATTGAATTTGTGATATCACAAATTCCCGTAAGTGTGGCACATGAACTTAATTTGTGATATCAAGAAATCGAATTTGTGATATCACAAAATCCATTCTTGATATCACGAATTCAATTTGTGATATCAGAAATTCGAATTTGTGATATCTAAAATTCAATTTGAGATATCACTAAATGAATTTGTGATATCAGAAATTCGAATTCTTGATATCAAAAATAGGTTTCACGTGAAAAACCAATGGTAATTCGTGATATCACAAAATGATTTTTTGATATCACAAATTCGAATTTGTGATATCACGAAATAAATTTGTGATATCACTAATTTGAATTTGTGATATCAAGAATTCTTATTTGTGATATCACAAATGCGAATTTCTGATATCACAAATTCTATTTTGTGATATCACTAATTGAATTATTGATATCACAAAATCGAATTTGTGATATCAGTAATTCACAGGGAATTTGAGCGTTAGTTTTGCGCTGAAATTCAACTGTGAATTCGAGCGTTAATTGAGCGCAAAAATACACGGGGAATTCGATCGTTAGTTCAGTGCAGTAAATCCCTGTGAATTCGAGCGTTAGTTGAGCGCAGAAATACAAAGTGAATTCGAGCGTTAGTTTTGCGCTGAAATTCAACTGTGAATTCGAGCGTTAGTTGAGCGCAGAAATACACAGGGAATTCGATCGTTAGTTCAGTGCAGTAAATCGCTGTGAATTCGAGCATTAGTTGAGCGCAGAAATACAAAGTGAATTCGAGCGTTAGTTTTGCGCAGAAATTCAACTGTGAATTCGAGCGTTAGTTGAGCGCAGAAATACACAAGGATTTCGAGCGTTAGTTCAGTGCAGTAAATCCCTGTGAATTCGAGCGTTAGTTGAGCGCAGAAATACAAAGCGAATTCGAGCGTTAGTTTTGCGCTGAAATTCAACTGTGAATTCGAGCGTTAGTTGAGCGCAGAAATACACAGAGATTTCGAGCGTTAATTCAGTGCAGAAAATCGCTGTGAATTCGAGCATTAGTTTAGCGCAGAAATACAAAGTGAATTCGACCGTTAGTTTTGCGCTGAAATTCAACTGTGAATTCGAGCGTTAGTTGAGCGCTGAAATACACAGGGAGTTCGAGCGTCAGTTCAGTGCAGAAAATCGCTGTGAATTTGAGCATTAGTTTAGCACAGAAATACAAAGGGAATTCGAGTGTTAGTTTTATGCTGGAATTCAACTGTGAATTCGAGCGTTAGTTGAGCGCTGAAATACACAGGGAGTTCGAGCGTCAGTTCAGTGCAGAAAATCGCTGTGAATTTGATCATTAGTTTAGCACAGAAATACAAAGGGAATTCGAGTGTTAGTTTTATGCTGGAATTCAACTGTGAATTCGAGCGGTCTTTTTTTTTTTGGCGCAGAAATACACAGGGAATTGGAACACTACTTTTGAGCTGATATTCAGATGGAATGTATACTACTACTAACTTTTTTTAGAACAATGTTCAACATACAAGTGAGAGATTTACACATCCATCATTCCCTAAATGATCGTCAAGGTATATTCGATGAATTATTGATACAAATCAATTGTTTTGCAACATGTTATCATGAATTCAATGATACTTTGTACACTTAGGGCCTACATTTAATTCATCGTTTCGTCCTCAAACTGTCATCTATTACTACATTATTGTTAATTATAATTCATTTTTCATGTGGTAATCCCCTTTACAGTAAGACTCTTCCACCAAATCGATGATAATTATGTGTGGTTGTATGTGTATGTGTGTTATAAAAGCATACCATGTGTTTGTATTGCGGAGGACCGACCAAGGGCAATCACCCCTCTGGTCTGTGTATGTCAGCAGCGGAGAATAAGATAGAGAGACTGTGAGTCATGCAGGGTGCGAGAGGGAGTCGTAAACTTGCCAAAAGTCCACCACTGGTGTCGGCTGGTGGTCACATAAAGCAACGTGTTTCTCCTAAAGACATTTTCTCACTCCTCAAAATCAGTCCTCCAGAACAAAGGGGTGTATTCATTAAGACCAATACTATAGTGTAAGGTGTACAGTTTGTCTGCCCCATGTTCATGATTTTGTAAAATAATTTAAAGTGTAATTTATTATAGGAAAGTTTATTCAAGAACCAAAACCGGGGAGAACAAAACTGGAATGCACAAGCCCAAAAGTCTTCAGACCAGAGCAAGAAGAGTGAAGATAGGGCCTATCCAGATCTTATGAGGAGTTTATGCAGCAGTATGCATGGCAAACAAACAGTTAGAATTTGTAGTAAGAAAAAAGCAGTGGTACGAAGGACTTCAATTTTGTTAATCTGCGCAGTGAGAAATTTCTCTTATTAACTCGGAGGAGTAACAGGGGGAGGTCGGGAAAGAGTATCTTTCACGTGACAGAGTAAAGAGAAACGGAAACAAAAGTTGTAAGTCAACCAGTCTCTGCCAAATCAGTGGCGAGAAATGGAAAAAAATAAGAATATAATCCTTGTGACTTTGAAGTAATTGACAACATATCAATAATGGCATTTTAGATATGTTGCTAAACGTTTTATTTTTATCGATTATTTTAAAACCAATTCCTAATCACTTTAAATGAAGACGAGTTGCCAAAACTCTTCATTTAGGTTTTTTGTAACTATCGTTATATACTATGTAAAGATAACACCTGAAAGTCCACAGGAATATCTGCGCTAAACTATTGCTCGAATTCACAGTGTATTTCTGCGCTCAACTAACGCTCGAATTCACAGTTGAATTTCAGCGCAAAACTAATGCTCGAATTCCCTGTGTATTTCTGCGCTCAACTAACGCTCGAATTCAGTTGAATTTCAACGCAAAACTAATGCTCAAATTCCCTGTGTATTTCTGCGCTCAACTAACGCTCGAATTCAGTTGAATTTCAACGCAAAACTAATGCTCAAATTCCCTGTGTATTTCTGCGCTCAACTAACGCTCGAATTCACAGTTGAATTTCAGCGCAAAACTAATGCTCGAATTCCCTGTGTATTTCTGCGCTCAACTAACGCTCGAATTCACAGTTGAATTTCAGCGCAAAACTAATGCTCGAATTCACTTTGTATTTCTGCGCTCAACTAACGCTCGAATTCACAGTTGAATTTCAGCGCAAAACTAATGCTCAAATTCCCTGTGTATTTCTGCACTCAACTAACGCTCGAATTCACAGCTGAATTTCAGCGCAAAACTAATGTTCGAATTCCCTGTGTATTTCTGCGCTCAATTAACGCTCGAATTCACAGTTGAATTTCAGCGCAAAACTAATGCTCGAATTACCTGTGTATTTCTGCACTCAACTAACGCTCAAATTCCCGTTGGCTTTCTGCACTGAACTAAAGCTCGAGTTCCCTGTGTATTTCTGCGCTCAACTAACGCTAGAATTTACGGTTGAATTTCAGCGCAAAACTAATGCTCGAAATCAAATTATTTCTTTGCGAATGATATGTGCTGAAATTCCATGTAAATTAATGATATCACAAATTGGAATTAGTGATATCACAAAATGTATTTCTTGATATCAAGAATGTGAATTCGTGATATCTCGAATTGAATTCGTGATATCACGAATTGAATTTGTGATATCACTAATTCGATTTCGTGATATCAAAAATTGGTTTTACGTGATAAACCAATGGGTATTTGTGATATCAAAAATTGAATTTGTGATATCAGAAATTCGAATTTTTGATATCACGAAAGGGAATTCGTGATATCAGAAAATCTTTTTAGAAAGTAATATGGCTTGCCATATGCCCGCGCAATTAGACGGTTCGACATGCACGTCGAAAGGTGTCGATAACGCGTTTTAGTGTTTTTGTTATGTGATATTCACCCGGTTCACGTAACGGGCGATCGAAAATACTCTCCGCTTCAAGTTCACTAAATTTTGCGCCAAACAACCAACTCTTTTTCCTTTATTTGTTGTTACCGCAAGTGCCAAAGTATTTACCATCGACACTTTCACCCCGATGAAACACAAGCTTCAATTTTTCTAATCGATTAAAGTTTCGGAAGGTGCGGGATATCCATCACTGTAATGATAAACACTCCCTCCGTTTCCGTAATTGCAGAAATGGCATGTTTTACGAAGACCTTGCTTAAAACCATGTTGTTTTGGAAAGCTTGAACTATCGTAGTGAGCTACCTTCAGGGTATGATCAGAATAATGGAGAATAGTATACAGTTCCAAGGATTTCGTTTATGGAAATCTGCACGGCATCAATCATAAGGAATTTGATGCTAAAGGCATCTTGCATCTCTGAGCTTTGCATTACATCATGCAGCTTCAAAAGACATTGATTTTGTCTATACATGTACACGATCAAGGTACAACCTACCAAACGTCTCAGACACCCCATTCACACTCAGAATACAATTCCGGTTGCTTGACATGTCTCTGGACCAAGAATTGTAGCTCTTCTGCTTAAACTTTAGAACCTAATTTTACCGCACGGGTGTAACAAAAAGCGCTCACATTGATATCGATAGACTTGGATATGTTTGTCGATTGAATCACAATCTTTTGAATAACAAAGTCATTTACGTTCAAGGAGTAAACTCAATTCATTCCGACTGCTGAAAGGCATTACAATTAAATGCAACAGGAGATTTTACATGTAACAAGCAGCATGATATAAGAATACATCGATTGTCAAACCACACTTCGTATATTTGGTAACAAAATAATATAATATATATCTCCACGATAAATAAATTATTCACTTTTCTGTTGGTAAGTCACTCACGGCCTGTGCAGTGATGTTGGCATTGGGAATGGTCATAAGTAGAGAGACTTGTTATATAATCTGATTTATCTTTAAGTTGTGAAAAGGTTCGCAAGTGGCTAGGGATATCATGTACACCTGTTATTCCGCGCCAAACAAGGTGTGAATTGGCGCCTCGATGCTGCCGTTGTAATCTTCCCCAGGATTCACGCTTAACTAATCATTTTCTCCTCCAAATTTAACCCATCCGGCTCTCGAGCTTTTGGAATAACATTCGCCAAACCTCAAAGCGTTGCGAACGAGGCAGGGCTCAGTGCAGCTGGAGTCGCGCCGTCTCGTTGCTCGAGTCGGTACGCGGGCTTAACCCGCACAATGCGGCCCCCACTTATCCTCGCGGCTGCTGGATTTCCGATTTTCTATACCAGGTTTGGTGGTGACGTGTGGTTTGAGAAGGGAAAAGATCTGATGTACAGATATGCCCCAGTCTTCCTGCCGAATCTAAATCTCACGACAAAATCGATAGTGCGGCAAGACGTCGAAAATAGTTCCCACGCGTAAGTAGCTTCACGATAACCCTTTCTCGTCCTTTTCCCCCTTTTCTTCTTCTTCTTCCTCCTCCTCCTTCTCCTCTTCGTTTTCTTCTTCTCCTTTTGCTCGTTCTCCAGATGGTATGTTTCCTGTTTTCATGTACACTGGTCCTATATGCCACAACATATTTCGTTTTCAATTTCAATTTCTTTTCATATTTCTCGATGAAAAATGCATCATTTAATATAACAAAGTAAAATTATACATAATATCCAAGTAGTTAGAATGCACAATGATTTATTGTAAACATAATAGAACATGGTGGTCAATCAATGAAAGTTCGAATCTTAGTATCATGCTAAAGAAATATGATGCAATCTACTTGAATACCCTTGAATTTGTTTTTTTTTAATTGTTGTCAACAGTTTTACTGGCCAGCAAAGAGTGTATACGTGTATGATATAACGATGAATCTTCCCATTCTGCTATTGTGGTTTACAGCCAAGCGCCATGTTATAATACTGGATGGAAAAGGTTGGTCGTTATTCTATTATACGCAGAAGGTTTACCGACTTTGATACTGTATCTTACAGCTTCTCTCTCTCTCCATATATATATATGCACAAGTCACGTGATAACAATTCTTTTTCCAGAGCCAAAATAGAACCTTACGCTATTAGTGACAACTAGTGCATTCAGTCAGCTAGGGAGTTATTGCTCTAATAATCATTAGGCAATTTTATGATATCATTATATATGTCACTGACTGCGATATACACATGTGGAAATTACGTATACCTTAACGACTTTCTCAGGGGGAGTGGGAATATGATTAATTGTGGAAAACTCGTGTAATGCCCGTTTCAGACATTCATCAAACACTGACAGCTGGACATTACAGAAAAAAGTGATGCATAATAGATATAGAAACACTCTCGCACACAAGCATCTATGGAAATAATACATATACATACATATACATACATATACAAAATATGTGTACAGTACATATAAGCATATAATAGTATGTAGGTGCGAGAAAGTTGCTTGTACTCTACGGCTATCATAAGAATAGGTGGCAACATCTTGTCTGGTTAGTCAGAAGTGGTGATTATATAAGAGTATGCACAGTGTACGTGTTGTTTAAAATGGTAATAGTGCGCGTCTTTTGAAAATAGAAACACAGTTGCAGTTGCGTCGTGGTTAATGTGTCTGATTGATTTGTCGTGTTATAGTGGAATTTACCCAGATGGTTGCAAGAATGCTAAAATCCTCCTCTTTGCCCAAAAAGGCAACAGCCATAGAATTGACAACAGGTGTACTGGTATATGGTGCGTAAAGATTTGCTAGAAGTGAAGTGCGACTAGCCGAGGCACTGTTTCTAGCCGAGGCACTGTTTCATACCGATGTCATAGTAAATTCAATCAAAAAGACTTTAACTCTACTTTTATTGATTTTGCATGGTTACCGCCCGAGAATTGATCTATCCTGAAAGAGATAGAAATATACCAAAAATAAAAAATACATGCAAACAAGTGTTATGGGGACCTTGCTCTTTTCGATCATTCACATTTGAGAGCATTCGGCAGTTTAACCTTTGGCAGGTACATGATTTTATGTTCGATGGTGTCTGTTTGTCTCTGTGTAGCTACATGTATTACATTTATATATATATATATATATATATATATATATATATATATATATATATATATGTATATAGATATATGTAATATATATATATATGTAACATATCATACATGTATATTACATATATATAACATATATACATATATATATATTTATATTACATATATATATAATATATATATATATGTAACATATATATATATACATGTATATATATATATATATATATATATATATATATATGTTTGTGTGTATATGTGTGTATGTGTGTGTGTGTGTGTAAAAAATAAATCATATATATATTATATCAATAAACATTCATTATCAACAAACAGAATATGGTAGAGAGCTGTACTCACAGAAAGTCGTCGATGTTATCATGGCCATGAGATGAGAAGACTCGTCGGAAGGTGAGAGACACAGTACCGACCTGAAGATAAAGAAAGCAGAGAGAAAGTAAGCCCACTGTGACCACACCGAGATATTAAAGGGGACCTCCGGATGATTTTCAGACTTTTACATTTGAACAACTATAAATTGGTTAAACTCAGCACAGAGTTTCAGAATTGAAAGTGATTGGGATGAGGGATGAGAATGTTTTCAAAATTTATACCAAATTGCAATGAACAAGGATGATGACATGGCAGCCTCACCATAAGAATGTATGAGTTGGGGCTCAAGAAAGCAGAACGAAAGAAGAAGGCATGCATAAATTTTTCACAGGTGAACTTGTTGAGCAAGTGGTATTGTAATGGAATTACACAGCTACATTTCTGAAATGTATGAGGCTCTGATGTCATCAACACTGTTCAGTGTAATTTGTTTAAGATTTTAAATTCATTGGTTTCTCCGCTCAAGAACCACAATAAATTCCACGAATCTATACATGGAGCTGTCGATTTATGTACTGCATGATGTGAAATTATGAAAATCGTCCGGAATGCCCCTTTAAAGGGATGGTATACTATTGGGGAGATCAGGATTGGGCTTTTAACTTTTTACAAGATGTCAAGTAACCACTTATGAAATAGTACAGAGCATACCATTCTAAGAGGAATTCAAAGTTTATTTGATGAAAATCAGTTTTGGAATGACTGAGACAGTAAAAAATAAAGTAAAACAAAGCGATCGTAATAAAAGGTAGGTCCCACCTTTCATTAGAATTGCTATAGTTTGGATATCTCAGCCACTTCTAAACCATTTTCATCAAATAAACGTTGGATTCCTCTTGAAATTACATGCTCTTTCATATTTCATAACAGGTTGCTTATTATCTCATTAAAAATGTTAGATACCTGAAGTTAGGTTTCAACCAAAACTATACGATCCCTTTAATGAATCCTGGAATTCTAGACCCAATAACTCGACAGAACCACCACCCTTAACCATGTCATACATATTGCAATTGACATTACATGGAAACAGCGACGATGGTACTGGAAGGGTTAAGGCAGTCGTGTCTTTGTAAAATGAAGCCCCGTAGAGTGTCTGTACCGTGTGGGCTCATTTCTTTGTTTACAGTTCGTTATTCCGAAGGTTTGTTAATCCGAAAATAAAATGACATTTGCTTTTGTGAAGGTTCGTTATTGCGGAGGTTCGTTAATCCGAAAGTAAAAAAAAAAAATGGTTCGTTATTCCTAAGATTCGTTTACTACAATCCGGAAACCAAATAAGGTTTGTAATTGGATTTCGAAAAAAAGTTTGTCTTCTACAATTGCAATCTATTTCAACTTGTTGAGACTGGCTACTTTATTGTGACAAAGGACAGGCAATTCGAAAGGTATATGCCATCAGTTATTTTTTATATATGCCTTTCTCTAACATGATTGTATCCGTCAGAGTTTACTAATTTTAGAAATCGGTAATTCGCACTGGAGATATTCAAGCAATTATCTTAAAACATTAAAGACTAACAACACAGGAAAAAAAATAAAAGCATTGGAAAAGAACCTGCTTTGTATGATGTTAGTACTATTACATTATTTAGGGCATTCGTTTTTTATTGCATCATCTTTTGGTGTAATGACTGCTTATTCTTTCTTTCTTTGTTTGTTTTCTTTTTCATCATTATTAGTTTTTCACATGTTTTATACCGTTATCATTCTGTGACTGTTTGTAAGTACTTGCAGCTATGCTTATAGATGATGTAATCATATATATATATATATATATATATATATATATATATATATATATATATTTATATATGTATATGTATATATATACATATATATATGTATATATATATATTCATATATGTATATGTATATATATATATATATACATACATATATATATATATATATATATATATATATATATATATATATATCTTAAAACAAGGGTAGGCTCTCTACTATCATGTCACTGTGGTATATTGTCTACGCCGCTGTGCAACATTCATCAATACAGTTAGAGAAAACACATGGAAGTCTTACTCATCCTTCAGATTTGGCAGTCGTGTATAGCCGACCAATCATATCGCTCAATAGCATCGACTGCTCAGGTAGGCCGACTTATACAATGTTACACCTAAGACCTTTATGATTTCTGATCTTTTCTTTTTCGTCACGTCTGCTGAACCAAGGAAATCAAAAACAATTTATAGAGGGAGCTCGGGAAGGAAGGCTCCAGAAATAGCCAACGACCTTGGTGCCCATGTCACCATAAGGGGTATACTTGAAGACAGATGGTTGACTGAGTGAACATTTGAAACTTCACAGTTGAAGTACGACCGCCGCGCCACCCAAGAGCTTTCCGTATCGCATCGTCATTTCAGGCAGCACGCCGTCCTGCGAATGCGCATCCCCAAAACTCATCAAAATGACAAAATTAAAGGGGAATACTGGACCACTTGAAAGTGAATATGGAAAAAATAGCATTATGTTACAAGACAACAGTAAAAGTTTGATCAGATTCAGACAGAATATAAGGAAGTTATGAAATGTCAAAGATTTGCTAATTTTTCCAAAACAGTTTCAGAACAGTAGAAAATGATCTGCAAATGTGTGAGTTGATCGTGTCAGCACCTTAAGAATGTTCCAGCAACCGTGTAAAACGGACAAAGATTGATTTCTTCTGCTGTTAAAGTGTAAGACATGATGTTATTACTGGATGAATGTTTTCAAAATAATCATCCGTCAGATAAGTTACGAGATTGAGACTGAGTCATAATTACTTTTGAACACACAAAAAAAGAAAATGGCAATTTCAAGATTTTACTCACAAACTATACTTTAAATTGTGAGGCGATGTCTTTATCAACGCACTCATTTGCATGGCCCCTATCCATATTCATCGTTCAAGAACTGTTTTATGAAAATTAACGAAGCTTCCCTATTTCATAACTTGCCTAATTCTATTACAACTGATTGACAAATTGCCCTACATTGACGTAAATTGCCTAATTTCCATCCGACTTTCACCAGAATTTTGACTGTTGTGCTTGTATAGATTTCACTTTTTCTCTTCAGACTAACGTTTAACTGGTCCAGAATCCCCTCTAATTGATCGCAAGCTACATAGCGACTGTATTTTGGTCTCGGGAGGAGGGGGGGGGGTATCATGGAAGAAAGAGAGAGAGAGAGAGAGAGAGAGAGAGAGAGAGAGAAAGCAAGAGATAAAGAGAAAACGTAATTTAAAATAGATGAAGTAATTAGCATTATATGGAAACTGGAAATAAACCGAAATCTGCCGAAAATCGGACCGCAGTATCGCACAGTATTGCATAGCCCTATAAAACGCCTGATATCTTATCAACCTGAGGTGCCTGCTCCCCCCCCCCCCCTCCGACAGTCGAGTTTTGATTTGTTCCCCTCTGCGGAGTGACGAAGGACCACGGAAGGCTGCATGACATCATCGCATCAGAAGATGCGTACTGACTTAAGTGACCTGTTAACGACTGGAACTTTTACTTTTTTTTTGTTCCTGTCAGTCTCCTCTTTTTGTCTTCATCTCTCTAAACACACAGACACAGACACACACAGACACACTCACACACACACACACACACACACACACACATTATCCATATATCTAGAAGAGAGAGAGTGAGAGAGAGAGAGAGAGATTGAGACATACACACACTCTCATGAATATGTATTTATGTAAATTAAGTGTAAAATGTTCAGCCCACGTGGGGGCAGGAAGTTTGGAGACTTTTCGGACTGACTGTGGCGCTCGAGGGGAAGAATACAAATTCAGTTGTTGTTACTCCAAGAAAGTTTGGTGGCGATCTGATTGATGTCAATGAGGATAATGTGTGACGTGTTGTTGAGTTGCCACCATCTTTTCCTCCCCTCCATCAGCTGTCCATAGCAACACACACACACACACACACGCAAATGTGTTAGTATATATATTACATGTGCACGTGTGTACGAGTATTTTACGTAGAATTACGAGTGACATAAATGGAGTTTTCAAACTTCGAAAACTTTGTACGTATGGCAAGAAGAGAAAGGATGTAAAGAGAGACTAATCAATTTCCATGAGGAGAGAAACGGTTTCGGCAGGGGGATATTCATCTAATTCTCCGTTTGCATTAAAAAGAACATGGATAGGCGTCATTTCTGTAAGAATACAGAGCGAATCCGGGAGAACAGGGAGGGGTAGGAGGGACGTGGGAGGCATGGCGTTTTCCGATGTGAACCACTCGTCTCTGGTGTCACGTGACATTGACCCGAGTTCAGCAGGCCCGTGACAAAAGAACCTCTTGAGTAGCGTTCCGCTAAACGATACCTTCACACCAAGCACAGAAAAAACTACCCTGCATCTTCCCAAAGGAGCGTGAAGCGCATGTACTTAACCCGTGATACACGAGATGGTAAAGGAGGAGATAGAAATGGCCTTGCTCCAAGACGTATGGATAATCTTTGATCGAAAAAAATATGATTTAACAGGTAAAAAAGACGTAATTTTATACTTAAAACAGATGAAAGAAACATGATTCCAAATGTCTTAAAAGAAAAAAAAATATGAATGTTGTACGAAATAGAGAATTCGGTAACACCACAATAAACTTGGTTTGTGGTAAGGGGATGTAAAAGGCTGATTGTTTTGATATATTGTTTTGTTTTGTTTCGTTCAGTTTAGCGAGCATTTTGCCGCATATCTCGTCCCCCAATTTCCTTTCCGCGATCCGTGAGCGCATAAAAGTTGGAGATTGCATGAAATGACTGCCCCCTTCCTCCACACACAAAACGCTTACAGCATCTTTTTAATGTTGTTTTTATTTATATTTCATATATTAATTCTTCACTCATGGGAAGGATTGCCCTTTCGGCCATAGTTTGGTTGGATTTCGAGGGTCCTTGCCGTACATTAAAAACAAACAAACGTATTACTCAACATTGTTTCAATTAAAATACAGTAAATTGTGATCGCATGAAAACTACGTTATAATGGAAGTAGGATGGGAAGCTATTGGCTTGAACGTGTGAAATGACAGCACCTAAAAAGAAGTTGATAGCCAAACCCATTTTCCTTTGAGAGAATAATGCCACAAATGTTTGGAGTAACGGACATCTAAGTAAAAGGAATTGTGTGAGCTTCGGAATAACGAACCTTATTTCCTTTTCGGATTTATAACGAACCACCGGAATAACGAACATCAACAATAGAAGGAAACCTTCTTCAATATAAATCACGCCGTAGAACGACCATTCCTAAAATTGATAATTTTCGACTTGCATAGGAAGAAAGACAATAGAAAAATGATATTTAAGGACCACGGACCACTGCGTTACCGCACTCAAGACTATAATGTACAAAAGGAAACAGAAACAAAGAATTCCTGACGGTAATGTTACATAGAGTTCCTCAACGCTAACACAAGGAGTAAAACTGATAACCGCGAGATGATAAAGAGTTGAAAAACAACAACAACAACAACAACAACAACAACACCAACAACAACATCAACAACAACAACAACAACACAAGTAGGGATAAAGGGTGGGAACATGTGAAACTCCGGGTATCATGAAACGTAAGCAGTTTTGGTAAGGATGGATGTATATCGCTACCAATAAAACGAACTGAGTGATGTATTTGGCATCATCTCCAAATGCGTTTTTGAGCCGACATATTCTCCAAACGCTAGGAGAGGATTATGGGATCGCTTTCGCTTTTGAACCACGTGACCGCTTTCAGGATCATACGACGGTAATTCATCAAGCACTATAAGGGTATGCTTTGAGCAAGCCTATATACAGATGATAGAGACGCTAGATGTAGAAGGGCTAACAAACATACTTGAACCAAGGGATTCTTTGATGCTGAATTGATCAAATCGTTATGCTACGCAGAGACATTGACGCAGCTAAAGATCAGGCATATCTTGATTGGAAACTCGTGTCAGCTGTTACAGAGAGGACGCGTTCCTACCAAGACTCAAAGTAGGCACAAGTATTTTTTTTTTCTGTTTCAATCCCACTTGCCTACGGCTCACGATATGATGTGTAAGACTCGTGTTCGAATCCTAACATCTGTAGCTCTTCATACTTGTAATGTCACTAACATGGGTTCTTCAACATCTTTTCCACTAAAACCTCTTGATTTTTATCTTTATAATGATGACATTCACAGCTTAAAAATGGAGAAAGAGAGAAATAAACTGAGTGAGAGGGATAGAAAATGACAACAACAGACATAAATACAGCAGAAGTGCCTGACACAACCTTATGCAATCTTAAAGGCAGCCAAAGAAAAAACAAACAAACCCCGAACAAGATGCCTGTCTTTTCTCGAAACAGAATTCTTTTGGTATACTTGGCATGCTAGTGGATGGGGACACACTGTCTATCCGTGTATGTGTGTGTATGTGTGCGTGTGTGTGTACATATTATGTCTGTGTGTCTACGTGTTGAGTATTGAACAAAACATACTCCACCTTTCTGGCAATTTCCACACTTCCTTTTACATACCGGTGCGACCCATCAAGTATGTGTCCATTTCAAATTGTGTCAAACGGTAAATTTCAATCAAGGTGATTTTCTTTAGCTCCACATAGATATGACATATTATGGCATTGTAATACCATGAAATATATCCATGACGTCTGAAAGGGATATTTTCTCTTCTATTTGGACGTTACGGCTACACCCAGGGGATTATCACACTATCATCAGATCCTTATTACCTCAGAAACATTATAAAGATGAATGATACCAATCTTAACAAGCAAGGAGGAACGTCATCCTTTCATTTTTCTGTCATTTGTCCTATTATCTCTTATATCTTTAGGGCTTATTTTAGTCGTTCTGACGACATTCCTCCATCTGCACCAAAATCAGGCACACGTTACAAGGCACAGGGGTTTCATTCATGTCCCAATCGAGGCATGTTCACCCCGCGAATATCACCCAGAGGGCTGGAGCTCATGAGACCAGCTGTGGGCACGAAGCTGGTACGCCATTCATCATCCGTAATGAAGAGATGCCTTCCCCCCTGGGCCTTTGGCGCCATGTTTTATCTGTTCCATGTAGAACGCGGCTCGAATTTCAAATATGACATTTATACGGTTGGAACTGAACTAGATATTTTCGACTTTATGTGGAGAAAGATGATCATTTCGAATCAATGTAAGGCATGGTGTGTGGGAAGATGGGGGGGGGGGGGGGGAGGAGGAAGAGGAGGGGTGATTGGTAACAAAGACCAGACGTTAATTCAAGAAGTTGGAAACAACCTGCCCGCTGTCATTTCTGGGCCGATCGAGCATCACAATTCTGGACGTAGATCCCTATATATAATATATCCCTGCCTATCCATTAGAGGATCGGATCCCCGCTCTCCTCTTGACGCTAGGAGATTTTTGACTGATAAACTATCTTTGTAGACGTTCAACATCTGGTGTCATGTAAATAGTGATGCACGACTGGATTGGATATTCGATCACGATTTGCCGAACCAATTGGGACGAAGAGACGAAGTTAAGTCACGAAATGAAAGAAGGCCATACGGTGGTAAGACGTGTGGATTGAATCACACTGCATGAATGAAAGAGGGTTTGAGCGACAAAAAAACAAAAAAGCACACCCCAACAACGACAAGAGGGAGAAAATAAAGCGTGAAATTAGAGTCAATAATCTGAGCAAGAGAGAAGGAACTAGCGTGAGTTAACAAAACATAACGATACGACTCACTTCTCTAAAGAATAAAAATCGATTACGGCTTCTACGACATGTACATGGTGGAATAGATGATGGAGAAAATGAACAAGCCTGTAAACTTAATAAAAAACTTCACTTAGACTTAGAGATTTGTTTTCAGAAACCGAGGGCAAGATATCTTCGACCCCCTTCCCCTCTAAATATATAAACGACGGATATACGATAAAGCTCTGTACAAGAGTGACTCTTGAAGTCAACCTGTAATGAAATCAACTGAGTATGTCGCCATGATATTACGCCAGATTGTGAAAATAGGATTTTGTGATGCCAAGCGTTGACGATTGCACCTAGTTATGGTTTAGAATCTGGAGCAGCTAATGAGGATGGATATCCACTTACAAACACTCCACCGATCCCGATCATTGTCGTGTAACGTACCAATAAAAGTGACTCCGTGCTACACCCATAACCACTTCATTGTTTCATGTTATCCATTTGCTGTGTGTGTAGGTTGTTGTTGTGAGAGCAATCGGATATTGGTGGAAAAATATCAAGTACTCTGCTAATAATTACGCGTTCTCATAGCATCATGACTTTCGCTTCGACAGACCGGTCTAATAGAAAATAAAGTCGGGTAAACAATCTCATAAACAGGCCATCAAAAAAAGCCAACTGTGTCTCGGATGACAAGGTGCGGTCAAGCTTGTCATCGTAGCCGTATTGTCGAGTGTCTGTGGGCTTCGATATCGCTGCCCGACCCAGTCATCATCACGGGTGTCATCTCCCGATAACAGCCTTCACACGCTTCGCTCCCTCACTGACTTCGGGTGATTTACGACGGTATGGCAAGGTCGACACGAGGAAGGAAAAATTGGCAATTAGCTGTCGCGGAGGAGGATTCCTCTGTGTCAGCTTCCCGCCCAAAATATTCCAACTTCCATTCATCCCTGATTCATCGAATCATCATTTCTATTAATACGACTTGAACGTGTAAATACTTTGGTCTGTATATCAAAAATGGAAGATTAGTTCACTGCGGCGTGTAATGATGATACAGAGTGATAATGTTCGTTATTCCGAGGGTTCCTTAATCCGAAGATGAAAAGACGTACGGTGCGTACTACGAACAACCGGAATTGCGAACCTTCTTTCGTTTTCGGATCAACAAACCTTCCAACGGACCTTATTTTGTTTTCACGATACCCAACGACAATCTAATCCGAACAGCTAAGATTGTAGACTTAAAAGAAAAGACAAGAGAAGATAATTCCAAGAGTTTCCGTTCACTTTCTCAACACTCCATTGGAGTCTTCCATGGGCTTAGTTTTCAAGTTAACCTCCATACCATTCACACAAACTATTTGTGAATTGAATCCTACGATGAGTCTTTCACCTGAGTTGTTATTCTCAGCGGCAATTATCATTGTTATTGACACGGAATCTTAGCAATATAGGTTGCCGTTAAGTAATCAAAGAACTTGCAGAATACACTTACACATTGGAAAATACTTTTGAGTGAAAACAATCTTCTTATTGAACAAGGGCTTTCTCCTCCTTTACTATACTAGCAGTCAGCGAGGAAAGAAAGACGAACAAGGAAGCGAACCATCCAAGCCTCCATCTGTATTGGAGATTCGATTTTTCTGTCACTTTGTCATGCTTCTAGGGCGTATTATTGCTCTTCACACCTGCCAGAAATACAATGAAGGACTGCAAAAATGGTCGATGAAATATGAGAATGTTCCACGGTCATTCACTTGGAATCATGGACTAAATGCCGCCACGTGCAATACCAGACTTCTAAACCTCATGAAAACCTCTCTCCGAATTCCAGTTCTGATCGTTATTCTATCTCACGTCATTACTTTACTAGCAGCTGTCATCGTAAGAGAGAGATGGAGAGAGAGAAGGGGTGGGGTGGGGATGGGGCGGGGTTGGGGAGAGGATATCATTGCCCGGAAGCAAAACCCGCAGAGTTCACTGACCCGTAAATACGAGACTTCTGTCAGTGAGCGAGACAACATCACGGGCAGGGATGGAGGGAGGGGAAGGGGAAGGGGGAGGGGAGGTGGAAGAGGCACTTGGTGGTAGAGGGGGAAGGGGAGTAGACCCTACACGATTGCTGCCCAAGGAATTGAGTTCGGTTAAAGTATTTCCAGCTACCGGATGCAAAGTGTAAGCGTATAGTAAGATAACTACATATAATCTGACACTTCCCCGGTTCCCAGTCTGAGTTCCGAGTGGATTAGTATGATGTTGTATATAGCGTGTGCCGTGTGCCGATACTTTTTTAAAGAACTTTTTATGGATGTATGGGTCCGGAATGTGCCTGCCAAGAAGGGAGTCTGCTTTTCCTGCTCCTACTGATCCTAAAGTCTTCCCGTTTCTAATACGAGGGGTAAATCGAATATGTAGGAAGCTTTCCGTCTTAATCGACTCAATTCCAGATAGTCCAAGAATTCCATGTTTACTTGACGAATAAATTGATAACGCTAAGCTTGTATAAAAAAATACCAACATCATTTGTTTTTCTGAATTAGAAACTGACTACTAGAGCGAAATCATGTCTTATTAGCATGCACACGTACAAGTACAAACGAGCACAGGCACTCACACATAATTGTTTGCACAAACACACACCAAAACACACACACACAGAGAGAGAGAGACAGACAGACAGACAGAGAGAGACAGAGACAGAGAGACAGAGGCCTTCCAAGCATGAATGTTGCCCTACACAATGGCGGATGCCGTATGTAAGAAGTACACCTGTGTAGGACTTATAGGAATGACGCATGCAAATCTTAAATTGTCTTTTAAAAAAAAAGGTGAAAGAATGAGGATAAACAAAGTTTCTCATAATAGAATACGTGGAGCGAAGACAGTCGGAGCTATTTCGATTCAACCTTCAGCCCGGCACCGCCACCCGTGTTTGGTCCTGATGACGGCATCAGAGCCCGTCGAGGAACATGTCACGTGTTGTTTGACAACAGCGGGTGTGAGAGACACGGAACTTTGTCTTCCTTGCTGGTTACGCCTGCGCGAGCACGCTTTTATTGCGGCCCAGTACACCGGTATACCAGAAAAGGTCAAATTCTACCGATATCTAGCCGAGTGTTACACACGGATGGTGCCTTTTTTGGATGCGGACACACGTGGCTGGGGTGGAAGAAACCAGCCAATTCTTTTCTTTCTTCCGGAGACGGGATGTGATTCTGCTGTGGCTTGAAGGATGTGGCGAAGAAGCGTAAGTGAACTGAAATGCCCGGCAGGCACGAACATTAAAACTTGCTGAGAGAAAGAGTTCGAACTTCATCGTATCTTTACAGAATTACAATTCGACCGATGTCACGCAGTTTGCTGACTTTCAAGAAGGAAACAAAAAGAGTGAATCTACGGTTCTAATGAAGTAGACTATATGTCATTCTGTTTTGAACCTGATACAACCTGCGTTATCCATGCCATGAGAAATTAAGGAGAAGGAAATAACATCCAAGGTGATTCCGTTAGCATTTAAGACGTCTGCAGCTAGATGATGTATAATAGTTTTGATCACCTGGAGGGAGTGGCGCCATCTGTTTTGAAGCTGAACTTGAGGCTTCAGATTATTATTATCCATGTTGTTTCATCAAGGTAGGCAAAACTTTTAGGTGGATTAAAAGTTTAGAACTTCAAAAAAAAGAAAAGAAACATGCCTGGACATCCGTTTCGATCACACATAATACACATACATATAGCACACACGCACACGCACGCATACGCGCACACAGAAGCACACACGCGCACACGCGGAGTAAACGTTCCGTGACCTTCAATGTACCCGCTGGTATTGTCGATAGCAAACAGCCATTAGATTTTGAGGAGATTGCTCGGAACACCGAAAAGATCTCGACGAAAGGTCTTGGCTGACAAGCAGGAAAGAAACATGAAAAAGACCTTAACTTAACAAACAACCAAGTGCTGCAAGCAATGCTCTCGTCGACACGGAGAAAAAAAAAGATATCTGCACTGGTGAAGGGCACAAGGACAAGGTAATTGACCAATGATAAGAACAGACGCTGGGCCTGCAGGGAGTGTCATAATGTACATTGCCGTATCATGTTTGCCAATGTAAATTGGGAGGCGCTCTGCCTTCATAAAGCTGCGATCTTTCATGTTTTTATTCCTCCCTATTCATCCGCCACTCTTCAAAAGAAACTGCACAGAGGCAGCAGCTCGGCTGACGATATACGCTCGTCCCCCCTATACCCAAACCGCCTCATCATTTCTCCAGATTGAGTCGTGGGCGATGAAGCATTAGCTTATTTCTGTCTCACAACAGATGGTACTGTGGGTCAGAGAGGTTAACGTTTTCCAATATGATATTCGGCTCCGTAGATTTCGGGAACGCTGGCGTGTGCACAAAGGTTAGTTTAGATCTGCACGCATCTATTCAGAATGTAGATATGACACTGAGGGTATGGCGTTCCGCAAAACGGCATTCCCGCCAGCTCGGTCGTAATCGTCATGTCAGACGTTCGAAACACAACTTGAGGCCGTGTTTGATTCTTTATTGAGACACCATAAGCTTCTAAACGCGTTTATTTTTTCCCCTCTGTCACTCCTCCCCGTATAGGCGCTAAACATCGCTCTCAAAAAACGGAGGGGTGTGCAATGGGTTTGTATTGACACACAAGACACTTCGGCCCCGGTGTTAATGTAATGGTAAACAGGCTCTAAGTTGACTTAACCAGAACAAGGTTTGCTACTTTTTTTACCACAAAACTGGCACTCTTCAGAAAATAATGTTTCCTTTCTCACAGTAACCCGGGAAGGAGAACGTGTCAACAGCACAGGCCCTTAAACAGCCTGACTGCCCCATTACTTTTCATTTCCCCCTTTGCCCGTCCAGTCTTTAAAGAGTCTGTCGAGTACCCGTCTAACTTTTCTTCTTTTCTGCTTCTTGGTACAGTATTAAAGCTCAACACTACCCAGTGCATTCCATCCAGTTGAAACACATAGACATAAATGCAAATAGCATTGCAACTATTTAAAGATTGAGTTTCAAAAGAAAACATCCCGGACATATTACCCCACAGACGCAAACGACACTGAAGTGAGGACAGGTCACAAAACTGGTCTTATTCATGTTATTTAGGGGTTCTTAAAATCACTAGAGTTAAGAAAACAAGAACCAATACATCATAAAAATCTAACATCGTGTTATTGTAATACACCAAAACTCAAGTTCTTCCCCCTTGTATCGTTTTCTCATATCTCTTTAAGATGCTGTTACCTATTTTGTCTGTGTCATGTGTCTCCTTCTTATTCCAGGTGACAGTGTACAGGCATTGGATGTTCCACTGTTTATTGACGATAGAATGAAAACTGCTAATCAAAATATAGATAGATAATAAGATGAATACATACCTAAATAATTACACTTATATCTATATGTCTATCTATCCATATATCTATATTTGTCTACCTACACACAGTATATATATATATATGTATATATATATATATATATATATATATATATATATATATATATATATATTACATATATCATGCCTACATGCGCATTCATGCATGACGCATAGACAGACATGTGTAAATTTAGAAGGCACGCGTCTCCCAGTATCACACCGAATCTTCAATCATTTCCCCCATGAGTAACGCACGTTGAATGATTCCCTGACGGATGTACCTCCAGACGCCGATTTGCTGGGCTCTCCTGTCCGTTCGAATAAATAAAGAGTGATCGCTTCCCGCAATATACACATACTACCCAGTGTGGCTGTCCGGCATCTGTCCATCTGGTCTGAGAATGAAACCTATTTGTAATGCACTGTTGGACAGGTGAACAAAGAGGATCTCGCGCCTTCATTTTTTTTTCTTCTCCCCTCTTTGTCTCTTCATATAAGTCTCGTTCTCTTCATTTTCTGTGCGTGTGTCGCATTCGATTTGTGAAAGAGACTCGACGCTCCCCCCCCCCCCCCGGACTCGATAAGTATCAAGAGCGGCCTGTGATACATTGAAACATATCATCTTTTACTTCAAAAGGGATGACTATCAAATGCTACAGAGCCACGTGAAGGCTATTTTGTGAATGGAGAGGGGGAAAAAAGAACACGTTTTCCGCTTCTTTCTTTGAGGGATGTTTAATACTTTGTTCTCAGGTCTGTCTACATGTATAACGATGGGGAAAGGTGAACAGGCTTCAATGACATTTTGTGAATATCATGTCCTTTATGGGGATACTATACAGTTTTCAATATTTTGCGTTCCCTCGATGTTTGAAAAGATCATCGGCAGCAGACAGCGGTGAAAGATAGAAAAAGAAAAGAGTGTGTGTGTGTGTGTGTGTGTCGTAAGGGGGGGGGGGGGAGGAAGACGCGTAGAATATGACTTGCCTGGCGGCAAGAATAGGGGTAACCTCGCTCTTTTTACGAGATGCCGTTAAAGTGGGCCGAGAAGAGAAGATGATGACTGTTGAATGGGAAATAAGTCATTCATATCCTCTCGGCGATGGAATACAAGGGAGAGTCATTTTTTGTTAATAGTTGGCTATCAAATTTTAAGGCGATGGATCTCGGGGGGGGGGGGGGTCAAAAAAGTGTAGTGTTAATGCTTTCACAGGCTATCAAATATCCGGCCCTCGTATGAGTTGCGTCGGATGAGACCGTCTAAAAGTCCAATGTAATGTCACGCATGATACAGCACACAAACACACACACAGACACGTCTACATAAAACTATACTCGTCGTAGAGACCTCTGAGGCACCTTAAATGAGAAATAACCCATTATCCACGATCGGTGGCGTGATAAGTAGCCACTTTGAATTCCATCAGTCTAGTCTCTACAAAAGTCACAAAGTACTAGAGAAGTGAAGAAGGGAGGTGGTGGGAGACGTCGCCAGGAAAATATGTTTACGCAGAACTGTTTCTCTGATTTTTCTTCTTGCGTGAATCTAGATCATCCACACATTAAAACAGTATATCACATTCATCAAAACATCGGATAACACCTTGGGACGAGGTGGGAGAATAAAAGATCTTTGCCTTATTCCCTTCACTACACCAGTCCCAAAAATTACATTCTTGCTGTTTATGCTGTAGTAGGGTAGAGGGAATATATATATATGTACATATATATATATATATATATATATATATATATTTCATTTTAGTCATTTCATTTGATTTGATTTATTCTCTGTATGCCATTTTTTTTCAAATACATAAATTTTCTGCGATTTCATTGACATAGTACAGAATAACAGTAGTATAAATACTTTCAACAATTATCATCATTTTCATCAATTATACAATACATCTGTTATATAATTACATGAGTTACATCTTAATTTGCATACAGAACGATTGCCAAGAATAAGCACAAAGGACAAAATTTAACTCTTTATTCTCCTAACTGCTAAATCTGTAAGTGGTTCTTACATTAGCATCACATTTTTGTAAAGTCCGCATGGATTTTTTTTTTTGCTCGAAAATTGACATTTTGGGGATAGGCCTAATTCTTTTTGAATTTGTGCAGTATCAATGCATTCAACCACTTCCAGCTAGCCTTCCTCCAGAGTAAGAAAAGTCATGAAAATGAGAGGTGTCACTATAAAGACGACAAGGTTAATGATTTAAATATCATGGTGATCCCAAAGCAGGACTCCATGAGTAAGTTCGCCCATAACCCCCCATTACTGGACGGGAATCAAGGATACTATGTCGCCTTGAAATCACGTCAAAGGCATCGTCGCCATAGACGCTGCCGTCCTTGGAGACCACGGTGCAGTCTCAAAGAAGGAAAGTGTTCTTGGTGTAGAACTTAATTTTAAGTGTCAAATCTATTTCATCCACATATTTTTGTAGGAACTCGTCC
This sequence comes from Diadema antillarum, assembly GCF_040938485.1. Taxonomy (NCBI): domain Eukaryota; kingdom Metazoa; phylum Echinodermata; class Echinoidea; order Diadematoida; family Diadematidae; genus Diadema; species Diadema antillarum. Next base: position 234,553 of record NW_027271972.1, on the reverse strand, counting down.
ATAAAATGACTTCTGGCAGATACAACAGCCCTTTATCTTTAGCGAATAACCTTGGGGTAGGTATTACGTAATAAGAGTAGGAAAGGACTAATAATTGGAAGTGTCAAAACGACATTATTCCTGCCGACCAAGTTTCAGATATGCACGGAAGGTCGAGAGCTCTCAGGAGTTATAAACACAGACTGAACATTACTTCTCTATACGAGTACCGGGCGCCTAGTACTGTTGTACATTTGTAATCATGCGTAGATGTGGAACTGTTCGTCTCTACATGAGTTTTGGAACTCCACCGCTAAAGTCTTCTGTTTAAAGAAGAGCAATCTGCTATAATAGATATAATGTTGTTTTGGTATTCCAAAGTTAGCACAAGATGACGACTAGTGTCACATGATTAAGTTCCACTTAAGAAATTCCTTCACCTCGGGTTTCTGCTTTTCGATGTGTTTTTCTTCCTTTCTGTATTGTCCCCCTGACATCATTTTTTTCGGCATCTCTGACCTGTTATTCTAATTGGCGACTGCGGCGGCAGCCTTCAAATCAAAGGGTGCTCCCATGGCTATAGGTTAACGGAGCTAACATATGGGAGTCGTCAGAATTTACTCTGTTGTGAGATCAGCGGGAGAAACGTGCGGAAAGTATGTCCGGTATTAATGTCCTGAGTGCTCGACTAAGACCCAAGATCAGTGCCATAAATCGGGCGGGAAGTCTGCTCAAACTACGCCCAGATTTACGGCCCTGCATCGCACGAGACAGCGGTTACCACAACCTCAGCATTTTCTACGTAATATGCAACTTGATAGATGTCCAAAGCTAATGCCAAGTGCCTTCCACAAGTTACAAAAAACAAGATGTGAGTGACTCGCGTATGTTTATGTGTGTGTATTGTGTGTGTGTGTGTTTTCTGTTTTTTCTGGTAATTGAGAGAAGGAAAAAAACAGCACAAGAGTTAACGAGCCCATAAGAAATGTGGGAAAAAAAAGAGAAGAACGTTTTAAGAGGTTAAGGACCCTTTTTTTTTTTTGGGGGGGGGGGGAGGTCTCAACAAAAGTGATACGATTAAGAATGTGACTCTGGTATTTGACTGGACGTAGTGCATACCTCGCATAAACGAGACACACAATACGTGCTTCTATGCTCTCAAACGGCACTTGTGTTGTTTTGTTCACTGATAAGGCATTTGTAACCTGTGTAACTTTTATCCCCCTTCCCTACATTTTTTTCTTAAATGAAATGCGGTGAATGCTATTTCTAAAATCGTGTGAATCATGCTGCGGTATTCGAAAACTGAGTAGGCTCCGGGTCAAAAAACAGAAGAAAAAAGATGCGCTCCGGGAGCATACCAGAGCGCACATTAAATCAAGCCCACGGCTGCATCTGGACCAAATACACAAATACTTCAAATATATTGGAGTGACATTAGAGAGACTATAAAGCATCACGTGTGTGTCTTCCATATTAGGTCAGCGGACGGTATTCCATCTTTCTTCCTTCCCGCTGCTATCGTCTTTTTCAGATGATTATTCGCGCGGTGAAGAACGGCATCGGCTGTCGTCTGATTTCTATCACCCTTCCGTGACCTGTCCGTGGTAGTAAGATCGTGACCACGTGACATCTAGACGACAAATGGTCGGGTTTTTACAGCAGTGTTAGAGACTCTGCTCTCCCCTCTCTGTCTGTCTGTCTGTCTGTCTGTTTCTGTGTTTCTCTGTCTCTTTCTCTCCTTCTTATCATAGAGTTGCTTCCAAGAGGTCCTGCTACGCATCATAATTTCGTGTAACAACTGTTACACAAGGAGAACTCGGCGACAGAGATGAAAGAATAAAAAACAAACAAAACAAAAACAAAAACAACAAGGAAAAAGAGAAAAAGGCCCCAAAATCATTAAAGAGTGTACAAAGCGGATCGGTGCTGCAGGTTTCACATGGTATTTGACACCATAAGACTTGTTTTTGCATTTTAAAAACTCCAACTCATTATGTTGCAGGAACATCATAGATCCCCTAAAATGTCCGTAGGAATGTCAGTATTTCGTTAACAAAAAATGGGTAGCGAGTGCTTTCTTACATAGCCAGTCATCACATGATTACACCAGTCACCATGAGTTATATTCATGATGTGGAAAATGCAGCTGAATTTGGAAACATTCTGCACCTCTTCTCTATGAAAATGAAACACAAATTGGTTAAAGAAAAGAGCATTGTGGGAAAGAAAAAATCTATTGTATCGCTTGGCCCCTTCTGCCTCTAACTGTGCTCAGCGTCCACTTTGACAGAACCCATTTGTGGGCTGCGTACCGCGGTTTTTCAAAAGACAACCAAATTATGGCAATTTGTACACAACACTCCTGCGATCCACTTTAGAACATGGTGAGCAGAAAGCGATACCGAAGGGGGTAATATCACAACATAGTTGCCGCAGCTTCTCCGATGCCAGTCCCCCCTTAAATCATGTGAGGTTGTAAAAATCTGTTCGCCTTGACGTCAGAACATCAATGCAATTACTGCGCATCCATTTTGAAGCTATAAAACCAAAGCTACAGGGGAAAGAAAGAAAGGAGCGGTTGTGGGGGAGGGGGGGGGGGGGGGCTGTCCTTCGGACGAATGCTCATACCTATGCTCAACACCACTGTTAAGGACAAGTAAAGCATGGAAGCGACACTCGTTAAATTCAACACAAGGTTTTCCCATCTCTAAAACAACAACAAACAGCGGCAACAACAACATCCACCCCCTAAAACTTAACACAATTAATGTGGTCATTTACGACGAAGACGTACAAAGAAAGATACCAGAACAGCCTCGTGCTCGACAGCGTGCAGAGAGCATGATCTAATATTGCAGAAGACATATTTCTCCCCCCCCCTCTTTTAGACGCTATGTTTTGATTGTTTGTTGTTGCTGTTGTTGTGATTCTCCTTTCGATCTTCGTGCTTCACAGTTGTATACCTTGGACGTATGGCAAATTCTATTTCTCTCATTTGTGGGAAAAACTCCAATTTCCCCAGTGTCTTTTTCGTCGTTTCGTTCTTTTACCTGATACAACCATTTGTGTATCTTCTCTCTTTATTCAAATTGTGATTTCACGGCACCTGTGTATCATTTCGCCTTTGGTGCTGTGTATTTCATCTCAAAATACTTTGCCTTCAACTTTCGTGATTGTCTCTGTATTCAAGGAAAACGAGTTATCGTCTCTACTCGTACATTGCATCAATCTATCAATCTACATGTATCTATCTATCAATCTTTCTATATTATCTATCTATCTACAATATATGATATATACGGATATTCAATTTCTAGTGGTGATTCAATACGACGTTTACATGACTCAGGACTTATAATTTTAAGTGAAAGATAGACAAGAAAATATTCTTTGCGCTTTTCATAACAACATTAATCTTTTTTTTCAGCACATCTACTTAAAAATAGCATCACTTTCTGTAAGTCGCCATTGAGAGGTGAATTAGAGTTAGCAAATTTTGGTCGGCATAAAATTAATGAATATTGCGTGACTCAGACTTTCGACCTTATTTCATCTTCATTGGTTCACAGAGCGAGTTTCCCATGACTTGACAAAACTAAGAGAACATTGCGATGATAGTCAGTTTGGCACTGTGCAATACGGAGTAATTAGTCACCCTAGAGTCATTTGCTATATTTTCAATGTATACTTCAGATTTGCAGTCAAGCATGAGCTAAATCATCAACCCTGATGCTATCTCTTTCTCAAGGCTTATCTCTTCTTTCCTTCTTCTTCACTGTCACACGGGCCTACTGTCTGTCTCTCCCGGCACATCAATCGGTCTACGGTATCAAAATATCATCTTTATGTCTTCTTTATTCTCATCTTCCTTTCCATCGCTTTCTCCTCTTTTCTCTTCTCGTTCATTTAGCTCTTCCGCTCTCCATTCCTTTTTATTTGGGTCTTTCCTTCCCTTTGTCTCTACTTGTTTGTCTATCTTTATTTCCCGCTTTTTTTTCCTTTCATTCTCACCCCTCCCTTCTCTCTTTCTCTGGTTACACGATACAATCCCAGAGAGGCGTTCCGTCACGTAAACGCCCCATGATCCCCGTTGCGACGGGGATTACGTTCCTTTGGGCGCGCGAACCATCGCGCGCGCCCTTCCCTCTCCCGAAATATGATCGAGTTGATCCGGGGAATCTCGGCGAACAGGGCCGAGTATTTCCCCGAGATTTACTCGTCAGTGTTGTGGATTGGCTTTATCGTTGAGCTATCCCTTACCTGATTTATCCCGAGGGATGCGGGACTGAAATTTGGGAAAGATACATTGGGACTATGTAGGGCGACGCGATGCACAGGCAAAAACTTGTTGACTCTGCCCTACTGTTGCTTACATAAAGGGCCTCTTATGATGTTTCAAAGTTGTTGTTCGGGTCTGTTTTTCCTTTACGGATCTCGTCTTTTGAAAGTTTATTCATTATCATTATCATTATTGCTATTATTATTATTATTATTATTATTATTATTATTATTATTGTTATTATTATCATTATTATTATTATTATTATTATTTATTATTATCATTATTATTA